>NW_022744966.1:2000976-2024651 GCF_011630105.1 Anneissia japonica
ATATATACCAGTCCCATGCTCTTTCCACACAATGTTAGTATTTTGAATTTTGAATGTATAAATCGTTGTTGAAAATTTAGTAATCGTTGTAAAGACAGTTTCTTTCACTGTCGAATATGGTATTTACTAATGACTTGCATCCTATGCCAAAAGAAGAAATCTACACAAAAGATACACACAATACTACTAATAGCTTCAGGATTTTCTAAAGATAAATCATTATTAGGACAGTATCGATATTTCTATACGATGTACGCTCTTATATCTATCGTGATTATCTCGAATAAATCCGAATTAGGTCTAGATAAAACAGAAAATGCGGTTTTGAGTAAAGAAGAGTACGTCGGTGCAAGTAATAAACCATGCTTGGTATTCTTTCAATAACATGTCCACTGTTGTTGATTCGTTGATGATTATTTACTAAATGCCTGGTAGGAAAACTCGATGTTATTGCAAATTAACAATAACGAGAATAAATGGAATGTCGCAGTAATACGAACATGTCATTCCTAGATAGGCTTAGCGATTTAACTACTCATACATTCTGCCTATATCAACAATAAGTACATTTATGAGGTACTGTGATTAGAGAGAGTGCGGGAGGCTAGGCTAGAGAACGGAGAAAAGATCAATGATGATTAGGAGCTTCTCTGCGGGTTGTAGAGTGTGTAGATTAAGTATCACTGTTTTACTACTTCCTTTCACAAATTCACTTACAAGTCATCCATCAGTATAATAACGACGTCACTTTGTTTTAAACTTCATTAAAGCGCCAGTCCCACGCCTCATTATGTTTCAGAGCCCGCATTCATGTAATCCCCCTTTTTCGGTTGAAAATGCTAAAATAACTTGGCCTAACCTGCGATGTCAATCGTCCAGAACTTGTATGTGACGCAACGCGTCGGTCAATGATAAAAGACGCACGCCCCGGCAACCGTGTTACGGTCGAATTTGACGTGTCGTGCTGTAATGCATCCGAAGATAGAGTTTATAAGATCGTGCTGTTTCATGTTGATTATTCGTTCATTAATTAATACGCTTATATATTCCCCTGTTTACTTATCGTATTGTAGTAGTTTGTAAATCATCAACAAAGCTGACTTAAAATAGATTCAATATTTTGATGAAGTCCCTAGTGATACACAACTGGCGAGAAAGACAAATCGGTTGTATGCGATGTAACAGAATTATTCAATTAAGTGGTGCATTAGCAGTGTAGTAGTTTATTTGCTGTATTGAAATCTCAGAACAACCAACCATTAATCTCCGGGTTAAAAAGCGACATTAGGAAATTTTCGATTCTAACCGACTTTGCAACACTAACTGATTCAAAGGCTTTATAAATGCGATGACAATTGTGGATAAAGTTGGTGTTACATTATAGCCTCCCAATTCAATTATAATGTAGGCCATTTTATTTATCACTTTACATTTGTTATTATTATTTATTATTATTAGGCCTAGACATATTATTAGTAATTTTATCATCATCATCATTATCATCATCATCATCACCACCATCATCATCATCATCATCATCACCATCATCATCAACATCACCATCATCATCAACATCACCATCATCATCAACATCATCATTATCATTATTATTATTATTGTTATCATCATCATCATCATCATCATTATCATTATTATTATTATTATCATTATTATTGTATTCATATTAATACATCATATTAATAAATTTTATTTTGAAAACAGGCTTCATAACAAACATAAAATTTACCAAGTATATACAGAAATTGAAAGAAATATAGAAATAAAAATATAAATATAAATATAATTAGGCCTTACTGTGAATGTAAGCCATCATCATCATCATCAACATCATCATCATCATCACCATCAACACCATCATCATCAACATCATCATTATCATTATTATTATTATTATTATCATCATCATCATCATCATTATCATTATTATTATTATTATTATCATTATTATTGTATTCATATTAATACATCATATTAATAAATTTTATTTTGAAAACAGGGTTCATAACAAACATAAAATTTACCAAGTATTTACAGAAATTGAAAGAAATAGAGAAATAAAAATATACATATAAATATAATTAGGCCTAACTGTGAATGTCAGCACCCATTAACCACATTCAGTCTGAATGCAATGGATTGCAATATAAACTGTAAATTAATTTTCTCCGAAATTCATTCTCACAAATTTATGGCATACCATTATTGAAAATATAGAACTTTTCGGCATTTTAAGCAGCATTATAATAGAATTGTTGCAATGTAGCAATAAATGTAATGTAATGTAGTTAGAGATTTATATAGCGCTTTATACCGTCTCAAAGCGCTCGTACGTACAGTAACTTGCTTCTCTAAGGGTCTCTCGTGTCTGAGCTGCCCGGTAAACCGGTGCCAGCTACTCTCGTCTGTCCACAACGGGGGCCGTACGTATGGACCAATACACCGGGGTACTGTAACCCCCTACTTGTCCCAAAAGCTGTCCTGAGTTCCGTTAAAGTGCACTTAAGCCAAATGTACACTGGGCCTACGGTTTATAGACGCTATCCGAGAAGATTTTTCCACCACCAGAACCCTAGGCGAACGTGCTGTTCGCACCAACGCCGATATTATAATGGCTGTACTTTGCGGCGCCCCTGCCTTAACCGTTTCGCCATTCGACTAATCAGAAAGAAAGGATATCTCAGTAAGGCTATTCCATAAAGTTGCACAATACATAGGTTATTGATGTAACAACTTGCATTTAATCGTACTTTCATCATCACTTAATTTAAGTCAATTCTATTGTATATACGACGTCCAACAATTCGGTTGTCTGGACTTGTATATCATTCTTTTATGGATTTCAATAAATATGTCACAAGCATGCCTATAAAGTTGAAATTGAATATTACATTCGACATTATCAGATCCCGCCGTACATTTTCTGTTAGTGTTAAACACATTTGGTCTAATATCAAGGAATCTGTGTTATCTTTGAATGTCAAGTTCATCAGGTTCTATTTTTGTACATAAGATACGCCATCAATATTTTACTGACTCAATAATTATTATTACCCAGAGAGTTTTAATTGATATTTATTATTGTCAACCTGGATAGATGAATCTACATCAGTCGATCATTAATGTTGTTAATATTTATCGTTAATATTGTTATTGATATTTTCATCGCTATCGTCATCATCACCATCGCTACATTTAGTTATAATCAAATATTATTAGGCCTATTATACATATTATTATAAGTATTATTAGTATTCAATCAACCAATCAATTAAGCAATAAGCATCAATATCCACGATATTGATATTTATTTTTAATTCTTATAGTAATATAATACTAATGTTATTGTTATTGTTTTTGTATTGTTACCGTACTGTTATTTTTATTGTCATCTTCATCGTCATCTTTATCTTTAAGCCTATTTGTTATTGAAATTGTTATTGTTACTTATGAAAGTTCTATCAAACATTATTATACATATTATTATTATTATTATTATTATTATTATTATTATTATTATTATTATTATTATTATTATTATTCAATCAACCAATTATTATTATTATTATTATTATTATTGTCATTATTATTTGGTCGCTAAGTTGACTAAATATATAAACTTTACCTATACTGTTTTGGTGTAAGGGGTTAGAAGACTTATTTATAATTATAATATTCTTGACCTATAAGTCTTGACTTTTTTGTCGTAGCTCTTATCTGTCAATCAATCATCGGCAACCCAGTCTCGAACGACCATGCATCAGGCACCCGTGGAGAGGGATAAATAATTAGAATTATTATTGCTTATTTGTTTGTTTGTATGTTTGTTTGTTTATTTATTTATTTATTTATTTATCCATTTATTTATTTATTTTTAAAAAAAATAAATAAAGATTTAGATTGATTTGATGGACTTTTGTCGTAGCTCCTACCTATATGCCTAAAATAATTTATATATCATCAAAATATATTATTCTTGCTTATAACAAAAGAAATAATTATGTTACATAATAATGCATCTGATTTTGTAAACATATGTTTTTATACTCTGGGCCGTTGGCCTATGTATTCGAATAAATGCCCTAGACATTGAGTCTAAAGGACTAAAGAAATATTAACGAATCATGGCAAATGTGTCTCGTACCCTCTAAATATTTCACGTTCTGCATCTATACTTAACGGTATAGGTCTAGTATGATTATTTAAACTCAGTATATCATACGTCTTAATATTAAAATATAATATATAATTCAGGTTTGTTATGATTTATAATATTTATTTATTTATAAGTATAATAATATTAATAATTTTGACTTTATATCGCATATGCTGAAAGCCTCTAATGTATACATATTTATGTATATTGTATAGACCTCATATCTGATATCATCGTTTATAAACGGACTTTATGTCGAATACATCTGTTATTAAATATTATGGTAGTGATATCGGCTCAGAAACATTCGAACTCGACACACACTTACCTGTTAAAACAATCAGCTGTTAATAGAGTACCGTAGTCCGTCTAAATAATAATTAGACCCGTAAACATTGAATGTATGTACCTACAAACGCTTCAGCTATATCAACTAACCAGATAAACGGAGTCTAAATTTATAATCGATTCACAGTGTTGCTACAAACAAATTTAATAATTTTAAAGCGGCACTGCAACTACCGGTATAGTGTACAACGTTGGAGTAGACATTGTGCTTCCCATTTGATTGTCATGCAACGCGCGTTCGTACGCGCTCACTGAACGTTAAGGTGCATTCACACCGAATCCGAATTTTCGGTTCAGAAATTTAAATTAAAATTAAACTTGCAATTGAACATATATAGTGATTGGATAAGACAATTTACAGTACGGCAAAAGATAAAAACATCCAAAATACAAGACAAACACCAATATATTGGGGGAAACATAAACAATTGTACATGTTGATAAATCTCATTAACATGATTCAAATAGGACTAAAATAGGGTCAACATTCAACATAAAAAATATAGAATTTAAATTGCACTTAAGGCGGTCAATAAGTTACATCAAAAATGTTCATCTAGAGAAAAAAAAATCAAAGATCAATAACCAAAATTATTTGAGCCTACGGCAGCGATCAGAAAATCGAATCAGTGTGAAAGATAGGGACTCTTGTGATCAGTACTTCGCAAACGAATTTCGAATCCGATGAGAATGCAGCTTTAAACTTGGTTCGGAAACGCGGTCCGAATTTCAGTTCGGATCCGATGTGAATGCAGCTTTAAACTTGGTTCGGAAATGCGGTCCGAATTTCGGTTCGTATCCGTTGTCAATGTAGCTTTAAACTTGGTTCACACTAGAGAGTGTAGACGCGACTTCGACACAAACAAATGCAAGAAACCAGCACATTAGCCACGAATTTTAGTGTAAATCACTTGAAAATAGACGTACAAATTCGTTGGACGCGGACTGAAGAATAGCGTAACTGAATGGGAAATAAAGACATGGAACTAACGCGTCTTGGGTATGCGGTAGGCGTGAATCATTTTTTTAGAATGCGCTAAAAACTTGGCCAGTAAATTCGATTGTGATATAGTCACTTTAAAAAAATTATCAATAACGTCAATATACAACTGTTTCCGTACCGTAACAAAAAACCACTAAAAGTATACGCGCACTCGAAACTTAATGTTTAATGATAGCTAAGGGCATAGCCTTGTAATATTCTTATAATTACGTCAAGATTTATTGACAACCAAACGTGAATATTGACAAGATGATGTCTGTGGTTCACAATGATTTTAAACAACCGTTACCATTTTAGATATAAAAAGCAAAGAATGGGTTAAAAAATATAATTGTACTAATGAAAAAAATAAAAAGGGATTAGGCGTCATATTTGATGTTAACATACACAATGACGGTCTGCACTACACGCGACAACTTATTAACTTGATATTAATACAATTAAAATATGTCCAACAGGTGTTGCCAGTTTATTATTAATTTTCTTTAAGTGGCTGTCTCATAAGTATACGCCACAGTCATGAAAAGAAGCTTACATTCGATTGGTCAGTAAGCGCGTTTAGAGGAAAGAACGAAATGCTGCTTTAAATCGCAAATATAGCGTTACCCCTCTCTATTTACATTCGTAGATATATATATATAAATAATAATAAAGGACAATTTCTAAACAGGCACAAACTTAATTATGTAGTCAAAGCGTGAGAAAGAACTTTAACCTGCAGATGTATTGTCACTGTTTTCTTGGCACATAAAGCCGGACTATACATAATTTTTACGTTATTTGTTGATAGTCATATTGGTCCACGTGTGTTCAAATACGGTAATAAAACAAAAACAATGATGCAAAAAACGCTGAGTCAGACAGAGAACACAATATCTGTCTCTTATACACATCTAGATGTGTATAAGAGACAGGACCTAAAGCTACTAGGCTACATGATTTAATATAAATTACATTGACATATATTATTAGGCCTACTTTATACAATGTCAATACAATCGAATGTTGGCGCGCACGAACAAGTTGATACAGTACCTCATTTATATGTTATATTCTAGATTACTTAAACAATATTGTTGGCCTATAGACATAATAATAGTAATATTGCTTCACGCAGTAACTGAACAAATAATCGTAAAGTAAATGTAAAGTATATATGACATAAATCATCTCGATGAATATCATTGTATGCTATTCTGTGTTGATATGTTTTTCAATGCATAGCATGTATATAAAGCACATATTCTTCGATTGCTTTTCTAACTTGTTTATGTTACTTAAAACACTGCCCTCGGACAAGATATCTAAATAGGTCACATGACTACAAATATCCAGTGACGCAATCGACACTAAATGGAGGAGTGAGCTGATCAGGTGCTACACGAAGCAATATAATATTGTGGATGAAAAGTAGTGCTTCTAATAATAACACAACTAATTCTATTAAAACAATATTGGTGATAATGGGTGATTATGATAATGATAATAATTTTATATTTTAATGGTGAAATAAATTAAATGAATTGGTAATGATGATGCTGTGGATGAATAAGAGTAAACGTATTAGTAGGCATTATGCTAAATAATTTATTTACATGAACAAATTATTATATTATCTACATATCATCATCTACAGTAATAATTGATATCTTCTATTATAAGGTTATTAATTACGTACAAAAAACAAATTAAATGCTTAAAATCGGCTTAAATTATAATAGCTTTGTCTAACAGAAATGGAAAGCTATGTAAACAAAATCAACAGAGATATAAACGGTTTTAGGAGATCACGACACACGCTTTTTTAATGACACTTGGTTGGCCGTAAATACAAAATCGTTTATAATCCTTTAATGTTTGTGGACGTCGGATTAAATTATTAGAATTGTTTGTTAGAATTAAACAAAACCTGGTGAATGATTATCATTTTAAATGTATTAGTTAAACGCCTCACCCACACCCCCCAAAAATAGAAGTTGCAAAAGTAAAAATCTAATGTTGTTTAACCCTTGGGTGTAGGTGGCTAAAAGCAGACACCGATAAGAGTTAATATTTACTGCTTCTCAACGCGCAAGTTAGTGTGCGTAAGATCACGTGAGCGACAAACCAGAATAGCGAAGCTTAGCAAGTGCTTTATAATCAACAAACTCAATATAGATCCCAAGCGATTTAAAGCCATAAAGAGAGTGTGGCGCTTGTCATAGATTCTCAACACTAACATGAATAATGATTCCATTCGTTGACAAGCCACGGACAGGTAAAAGCAAAATAGATATGTATATATATATATATTTTTAGAAGATAGCAAGCAGGTGTGAGTATGGCATTTCGGGAAATATGTACCTTAGTTTGAAAGAATAAATTAACGAGATCGCAGTGTCTGTTTCAGAAGTAGGTGACTTATGAATACTATACGCAAGCGGTTGTACGACATTCACCATCGATGTAGGCCTATCTCAGCAACAACAACAACAAAAACAACGGCTATAACGACTATAACGACGACAACGCTATGAGGATGATACTAATAATAACGTTCATCCGGATACTGGTGGTGATAATAATGGTATTGATAAAAAGTATAATGATGATTATGTTGATGATGGAGATGATGGCGGTGTTGTTGTTGATGATGTATTTAGATGCTGATGACGTAAGGGGACTATGATGATAATGGTGGATGGTTATATATTTTATTTTCTTCAAATGCAAAAACAAAACACCCTAAAAAAATATTATCGTTGACCAAATACCGGTACATGTATCATTATATATCATTCAACATATTTTGCAAACTTTGTATGAGCTTCCTTTCGAGATGAGCTTCTTTTCGAGGCTACTTTTGCAAAGAAAAGAGGGACTTCTTTTCAAAATGAATGATGTAAATTTTGAAAATTACGGTACTTAATATAAAACAATAAATAGGGCCACTGTAACATTTGTATCATGGAGTGTATTATATATTTATTTATTTTGTTTCTTTGAAATTCATGTACAGTATATGTACTGTACTATCTCGAAAAAAAAAAGCACATGCTATCTTGAAAAGAAGTCCATGGGCTTTTGCAAAGTAAAGTGGGGGATTCAATTCTAGATGGGTTTCTTCTCGGGAATAAGCTCATCGGGCTTCTATTCGAGGGTTAGCGATACTATGTTATCATCGTAATGTACGGTAGGTTATACGATAATAATAATAATAATAATAATAATAATGATAATAATAATAATAATAGTAAAGGCCTATTAATAAATAATCCTAATTATTATACCGTACTAATTACCAATAAAATTGCCCTTAGTAATGACATCGCTATCAATACCATTATTGATATCAATAATGATACCGTAATAATAATATTAATCATAATAATATTATATTAATATATTAGCGGTAGCGTTCAAATCCTAAGTTTCTGAGCTAATCCCTGACACCCCCCATCTCAACAACTAGTGACGCCACGGGACATATCTTTAGACCTATATTTTAACAAAGATGATGTTTCATTTCAATAAAACAATTTAAAAATAAGAAAGTGAACAGAATAACGTTTGATATTCCCCGTTGTCATTGGTTTCAGGTTATAAACACTCGCTTAGGATTTTATGAGAAAACGAGATCTTTAACAGAATACTTACTGAAATCCACCACAACCTTTCCCTGATATTAATAAGATGTTCTGTTTATTATGATAAAATTTTAAATTTTACCAATACAATTACTCTCCAATCAATCTAGATTTGCTAAGCGAACACTGCGCGTCATTCAGCACTTCTTATTGAATACGGAATCTGCTGGCTTAGGCGGTAAAATATTCTTTGTTGATCTTTGGTTGTAATCACCGTGTACTTGATTATCAACAACATTTTCAAAAACGAGATCTTCGTAAGAAAATTAAGCATAATGGAGAGACTTTTGTCCAGGAGTTTATTCTATTGATTAAGGTTCTATTAGTTCATTCGTATGGAGTCTCCTAGGCGGGCTTGAGAGATCCCTAATCGCTATGCTGATTCACCAATAATCTAATTTTGTCTTTACTAACTTATCAACATTTATTTTTTTTATTTTCTAAGCCGAAAGGATGGTTCCAATTGTTTGAACTAGGGTGTAAGTCCGAACAGATATTGATAAAATAATGGCAAGATACTTGCCAGATAAATAAGAATGTTTCGATCATTCCTTATATTCTCTATAAATAGAATAGTACGTATTAATTAGGTATAACAATAAGTATCCACATAAAAAGTCGATAGAAATAGAAATGGTGCTGTACCCGCATGCATAGAGTGTAAAATTGATTGCCTCCAATTAGCATATAAATTTAAAATGAAAGTCCAAGGTTATACACCGTTTAAATCTATCAAAATCCACAGTAAGAAATAGAACCTCGATTTCAAAGGTTGAAAACCCAAATCGCAAGGCCTCTGCATAGACAGTTAAATGTCCCAGGTTCGAATCCCGGTTGAGGCACCTATTTTTTCACACTCGCAGATTCCTCTTCTTTCACCTTAAAAATTGATATATATATATATATATATATATATATATATATATTAAATGATTTCGCTAATAAAGACAATATAATTTGTTTTCAGTTATTCATTATAAACCAGTATCTATAAGTGTTTAGATTCGTAGCGTTTGTTTACAATCAGACGGTCAGTTTTACTTAAGGAAACCAATATCATGGGTTGTATGTTTGATGACTGGGACACCCTACGTCAATTAAGGTAGCCAACGTTTACAAATGTCAGTGAAATGAAATAGGGTTGTTTGAAAAAACACAATTTAATGATAGATCTTACTGGTGAAAACGATCCACTCCGCTAATATTGGTCTAACAGAGTCAATGAACGAATAAACAAAGGTATCCATAATGCATTAACAATCGTTGCATGATCGAGGAGAGCAGTCGGAATGTGTTTTAACTCGTGTAACGAGAGAACTACAATAAAAAACGAATGCTTCCAGATATCTCGTCTATCATAATAGATTACTAATTTAGTGAAGCTGTTATGTGGCGTCGCCATGTACCTCAACATAATCATTGTAACTAGCAGTTCGCTTGTGAACATTGTTTTTATTCCTAATTATACATTGCTCATTTAAGTTGTATAAACAGTAATACATGATCCGTACACATTACTTGCAGATTAGCCTAAGATATCGTGTTTTACCCTATTCAATACCAGCAAGCATAACATATTATGTTTAAAGCTTCGTATTCTCTAATTACAGTTTGTTTACAACTATATTTATCTAGGTTAATATTGTTCTATGAAACTTTCCATTTAAGTTTACCACTTTCAGAATTTGCTTTTAAAATAACAGCGCCCTCATCGTGCTAAATTGCTATCGGAAATCAAATCGGTGCTAGGTGCTACTGCGCATTACCTACTTTGCTCCTATTTTGCAATTTGAAATTCAGCTTCAGATTCACATTCATACAAAACAGAACAAAACAGCTTAGACTATAACTTGTAATCCTAGAATAAAAATGTTTTCACTTCTAGATAAAAAAAAAAAAAAATCAATCAAACTTTCTAATACAATTACGACAAGATATAAAACAAGCTATCGCAAATTGGAAAATAAATTCTGTAACCTATATATGTATATATAAGCAAATAGATTAATAATAGGTGCTATAGGCCTATATATATTATAATTTTATTATCATTATTTTTTCATATGTTATATGCGCCATATCATCATCATTATTATTATTATTATTATTATTATTATTATTATTATTATTATTATTATTATTATTATTATTATTGTTATTGTTCTTGGAATTATAAAGACTACCGGTATCAGAATTCTAAATTTCGACCAATGTTTAATAACGCTCTTGCAGATTATGCAGATGAAAATGAATTAAAGCCAGCGACCATGTATATCAATTATGTAGGTCTACCCTCACAAAATCGGCACAAATTTCAACTTGAAACGCGCATGCAGTTCGCTTTACGCAGATCTCACCACACATGACGTAGCACGGGCTTGTATTCAACCATCTCTCTGGAATAGCTTCACTCTACTTGTTTTCTCATATTTCTTGTGCCCGAAATCGAGAAGTAATATACAAGAAACACGATAGGCCAATATAAACTACTAGTAATGAAAAGTGTCATCGTCTATTGCATATGTCTATATATTTGTTGATATCTAGCACCAATTTCTTTAAACATAATATTATTATAATCTCTGTGGACTTTTTCTTTTTTAGTCGAAAACAAAGCGATGAAATTGATTGAATCAAGTTCACCGGAGATGGGCCTTGAACTCATCCGACAAAAAGTGGTGTCTCATATTTTTAATTGCAAATATATATACTGTATATACATAACTAACAAACTAAATTATTACTATATTACTAAGACTCTCATTTCGTATTGTAGATCTATAAAAGGCATAACAACAAGAAAGTATAATACATACTCCAAGTATTGAAATACACTCCATCGTGTTGGGATTCAATATTTCGACATTAATTATGTCATCATCAGGAATGAAACGATAACAACAAAGCAGCCAAATATTACAAATTGATAAGAAGATCAGACATTGTATATGAGAAAAGGCAAACAGAAATAAGTGCCCTAATTAAATTATTTAAATTTAGGTCTGATTAATTAACTATAGGCATATATATATATATATATATATATATATATAATGAGTTGTTATTTTTATATACGTGCCTATAAGTGTGTAAACTCAGTACACAGAGACATAGAACACGAGCGTAAAATGGAAATCAAACACAATTCAAATAAGGTTATTGAAAATATAACTAATAGGGCCTATATTGTGTTTCTTTTAAGACTACTAATAGTAATAGGCCTATCACTACCTCTCCGCCAACATCACAATCACAACCAGAAACGATTTCTCGTATGTACAATTATCCAATAAATCATTATCTTGATCTCCATATTTTCATATTTATTCTTCAATCGTTAATCCATAAATGTATTCTTAAATCCATTTTACTAATAATTAAATTAAAAGGACTAATTGTTATCTTATTGTTATAAATCAAACTGACAAACATTCTATAATAGGCCTACAATAGGCCTACCTCTCAGACAATGATGAACGTTATAAACGCGCGTTAATCGCTCGCCAAATTTCCAACCGTTACCAGAATACAAACACTAAGAGGTGTGCTTATTAGGATATTGTGTGTCCCAGAGGTCTCCCTTCCGTCAGCTAACATACACTCATCCAGTCGGCTCATACTTTTAAAGTCCCCGTTAGCTTCATTTCAAACCAGTTAGCATTCAAGTGTTTATTGTTTATACAATACGTGTCGAATTAACAAGATCACCGATTCCATTGCGCTTGAAAATCCATCAATGCTCCGCCTACTTGCAAAATTGATTGACATGTTCAGTGAGGTAATACCCAACGGGGGGAAAAGGTAACCACAATGCACTTCAAAGGCAGATATAGTTAGTGATTCTGTTAAGCGAACATTGTTCAGACGGGAACTCCCAAACAGAATACTTCACTTTATTTCAGCAAGAAAGTTGAAAACTGTTGTATTGTTTTTGACTTTGAAATTGAATTGCGAAAGAAATTCACTTATCAAACTGGACCACCAACGGGCCTAGAAGAGTTTTGAGGCAACACCTGGTCGGCCCTAACACTTTGAAGTCGTCAACCACAGAAAGGTGACTGGTGTTTAGATTGATGGGAGACGTGTCAGCTTGTGTCAACATTTTGCCTAACCAAGCCAATATATATTCCTGAGAAGTGGACGCAGTTGAGTGGACGTTTGTGCAGACCTTTTGGCCTCTCTGTTTTCTCGGCAAATTTAAGAGACCGTCTAGGTCAAACTACTCATTGCGTTAGTAACGAACTCTAGCAGTGACCAGAACAGCTATGCCACGACCCGGCAGAAACACTTACAGCGATGCCAAACCACCGTATTCCTACATCTCGTTGACGGCAATGGCGATTCAGGCATCTGGGGAGAAAATGTTGCCCCTCAGCGAAATCTACAAATTTATTATGGACCGTTTTCCCTTCTATCGAAAAAATACCCAACGCTGGCAAAATTCGCTTCGCCACAACCTCTCGTTTAATGATTGCTTCATCAAAATTCCCAGGCGACCTGACAGGCCCGGCAAGGGCAGCTACTGGGCATTGCATCCAATGTGTGGGGAAATGTTTGAAAATGGCAGTTTTCTTCGACGGAGAAAACGTTTCAAATCGCCGAATATTCCAACGATTGATGAAAATATGCAAATAAAGCACATCGATTCCGCCAAGTTTTTCCAGGACCAGGCAAAACTTGTTACAACTTTTACGCCGAGTAGGAGTACAGTTGCTCATTATCTTCCGGCTCAACAGCGACAATTATCAGTATCACACAACACACACCCAACGTCGCCAACATCACCTACTCCAACGCAGCAAAAGAAATCATTTTCTATAGAAAATATAATTTCAACTGAAAGCAAACCTCCGCCGATTCTTGCCCCTCAAATCATTGTACACAGGCCCCCGTTTGATATAGGACCTCTAGGATCCGACGCTATGCACGCGCCCTGGACACCTTCGTTGTGCGCGACCAGTCGGTGTAGCTTACCGGGCCAAATGTGTACAGATTGTTCAGGACATTGCGGGATGTTTCATGCGGGGTATATGCCACATCCACCGTCGTTGCCACTGTCATTTAAACCTCCAATGCATGGCCTAGCTTTTCCGATGCAAATTCCAAGAACTTTACTACATCATGCAGCACACCTCAACCACCAGTCCCCACCAAAACTCATCGAGGGATTTCTACATGCGGAAAAAAGGCGCAGTCCTAAAATATCGGAAATAGACTCACCGAACACTGTAATCAAAGCTTGAAACTTTTTTTGAAATTAAAGACAATATCCAAAACAGAGACCACTCTATACCAACATAAAAGAATAATTTTTGACTGTTCATATGTGTTGCTAAGAAATGCAATTATTTTGTGTAGTAGCTCAGTTGCAAATATGTTTTTTTTTGTGGATCGTATTCACGGTGGCTGGAATTGTGTCCGTGTTGTAGGTACGTAGGCCCCATTATTATATTTTAGAAATCAAACTTTGATTGAACACACAGGATACAACTAGGGCTAGGCCCTATATGAATTTACGTGAAATCATTACAGTATTTCAATTATCGGGCTAACTAGTACCGGTATGTTGATAATACAGTAACCCCGGCTTGCATTTATTTATAATCTTGTCTTTCTACCCGCAAGATTTTGCATAGGTGTTAGATCTAAATATTTAATTGTTTGCAAAGAACACCAAAGTAAGTTATCTTACCTACATCTTTTTTTTCTTCAAAATAATGTGCGTTTTCTTAGCTGTCTATTGCAACGAATATTAATGTTTAATGAAGTGAATCGTAAACACTTTTATAAGAGATAATATGTTAATGTTGAATTTGTCTTTAATACTACGTCAAACTATATTTAATTAGGTCTATAGTTATTATTCATATGTATAGATGATGAATGAAATAGGTAAAGCTAAGCTTACTCTCAGTGAACAACTGCCTCAAGGCTGGTGCATGCTTGTTTACTATTTGGGAAATGCCTTTGAAACTATCAAACAAAAGCGTAGTAATGCTTAGTGTAACGGAAACGTCATTCTATTATTTTTGAACTGCAAGTTGGTATGATTTATTCTGAAATCTTCGTCTATATTTGCGACTATATCGACTCTCTACTGAAATCAACCGTTGGCTTTATTTCTCCAATTTAAAAATAAAAAAATATTTGTAATTTATAAAAAGAAATTGTTAAACATTTCAATAGGTGTATTATTAATCAACCGTGTATTACTTATGTGCAATGCAAACTATGTCGATGTTGTTTGGTAGAACCCTCCGCTCCTACTTTGTCTTTTAGTAAAATTTATATCACATTCATGAGATTGATATTAAAATATGCAAATAAATCTACAGCATATAGTTGGTATAAATTACCAAAGTGTGCCGGTACTATTGTTACTAAAGTGTACGTCAACCACCGAAAGTCGGAGTAATTTTGCGACTTTAAACAGCTCATTTAAATAATTCTTTACTAGTTATAGGCTATCGTTTATCAAAAGATGAAAAGTTAGAGTTACGTGTTGTATAGACTTTTAATTCTTTTTTAAACCTTATTAAACCTTAATATCAATGAAAGAAAACACAGTTGAAAAATATTTCTTTTATTGCCAACCTAAAGTTGTTGATATTTAAATAGTGTAAAGATAATTGGTCTATAGAGTAAGAAAATTGATGTTGTTGTTGAATGTATGAACAATAAATGTTATTAAATTGATTTCAATCTACTGTTAATTTGTAACTGGTGAACGTTGTGTTAATAATGGGCATGACCATGCACAGAAATGTGTTAAGTATACAACACTTCTTAAGATACCGTCAATACAGTTAATTCAAATCGATAAAGACTGCATAAAGTTGTGGTCGTTACACTTATGCTTACAACTCCGGAAGGATATTCCTCGGACACTTACTAATTACGTTTATTTACCTTATACTGCTACGATATATTGTAGTGAAAGGACACTTTAATAAAAATAATATTCCTTGAATTTGACACACATAAATTTCATATACCCTGAATTTGACACATAAATTATAATAAACAATAATTTTTTTTCATGATCAATTATGCATTTTATTAGCTTCATTTTAACTTTTCTAACGAGCCTTCACAACCACCAACGTTGTGTTTGTTTTTTAAATATCGAAATACTTAGGCCTAATCATTTTTTCAAGACACAACGCGGTAATTTTTCTTGCAAGCCTAGGCCTATACCCAGATCGGATAGAAATCCGTTTTCGCTCATGTAGGTCTACTATTCATTGTTATCTTCAGCTCAGAGATGGGTCACGTTAAGTTTTACACCTCATCGTTCAAAGTTTATCGAGGTAATTTGAAATTCATCAAGACTTTCTGGTTGCAATACGGGAGAGCACATAGGCTAGGCTATACAAACGTGCTTCAATTGAGCTCTGCCGAACTCCACAGCTGTTCCCGCCAGGAATCCCTGGCTTTATGTATCTTTTCAATCAGTACCTGTCTAAATTAGTTTCTTCTTAAACAAGTTGTGGAAATTGAACGAAAACAAGACGAATCTACCACGTCAACGGAATTTGAAAACATGTACACTTTAGTAGACAAATGTAAGTAAATATTTTGTTGACTTGGTTATTTTTTGAAGGTCAGTTATTATTAAAACATAACTTAACTCTAGCTTAAAATATTGTTTAAACCATTACACTGACACATTTAGTGGCAAGTCGGTTAAACATCACAAAATGATTTTCTGTCTTTAAATAAATCCATCTGGTTGCAGTTTTTGTTTTTCTTTTGTTTAACCAGTATAATAACATGTTACATACCTGCAACGTTTCAGATGCACTTCGGTCATATATATTTTCGTATCTGTATGTATTGAAATGGTTACACCCAAACAAAATTTCCGTCTTTGGGACAACAAAATAATCTTGAATTTCGAAACCTTTAGCAAGCCTTTGATTTTATATAGGCCTATGTTCATTACTGCGCACAGTATATACAACATACACCTACCAACAGTTAAAAAACTTAAATTGCAACGTTAAAAGATGATTACAAAATAATTTATAACATTTCAGAAAGTATAATAATGAAGATAACGGTGAGATAGTCATATAATAAACATGTATAGGTTTAGAATTAATACAAATTGTTGCGACATTAGGCATTAATAACAACGAAAACAAAGAAAAAAACCTGAATAAAATTACAGTATCAAGTTATTCGTTTAAGATATCACAACAGATTATTAACACAATATCAAACTAAACATTGCAAATTGAAAAAAAAAATGGAATTGGGCCTATTAATTTTATCCACCTGCATAAATTACTGAAAGCTATGTATACAATTGTACCAAAACAAATTCGTTGTTTGATATTGTCATAGAAGCAACGCATGCCTTTTAAGCCTTTTACAGTTCATTATTATAATGGCCAACGCTCCTATCTTGAGCTTGGCAAAATTTACTTTTAATTCGAAAAAAAAAAATCAATTTCATTATTATTACTACCTTCATTACTAGAATCAGCATTGTCAACAAAATATTTCTAATATGTTACAGTTTAAGATCTGTTATAATACAAAATCTCATTATTGATAAAGAAAAAATAACAAATAATTGTATATTGCAAACCGTTATTCTTTTTAATCAAATTTCAAATTTAATTTTAGACAATTTTATATTTTATCTAATTATAACGTTCTAATTAATCACTATAATTAATAAGAACGTTATAATTAGATAAAACATAAAATTGTATATAATTATAACGTTCTTATTAATCACTATAATTAATAATAATATGGCCTATATTAAATTCTGAAAATAGACAAGCTTTGGTGCGCTTTGGTACCAAAAGGATAGCCTGAGATTTTTTTTTATTATGGTATTATTAAGTTATTCTCTGTTATCTTAATCTTAAAACATTGATATAACAACACACTTGGCATCACGAACTTGCCGCTTTATTTACTAAGCAGTGTCAACAAAATGTAGCATTAGTTCGTATAATGTGTGCACATTAACTGCACAGTGGGTGTCGGAGAGTGATTGAACATAAACTTTTAACCTGAATTTGAAAAAAAAGTCGAAGCCAACAAAACACAAGAACAACAATGTACATCCAGTTTTGAAAGCATCGTAAGACGCATTGGCTTTTCACAGAGACCATATTCATTCGCTTGAAATTGAGAAAGGTACTGAGATACCGTTATAAGAATCGATTTGTCAAAAGGAAAATCAACATCATATACCAAAGCGTTATTTATAATCCTTTGGAAAAAACATTACTTTTTTCTATATTATACAAATATAAAACATGGATCCTAGGTTATCTCACATACCAAAATTTGAAATTTAATCATTTTTTATGAACTTTGATCCAAGATAAATTATAGAAATACTTAGGCGGCCTTAAATCATGGGCCTATCCATATCAACCGATAGAAACTCTATTCGACCCCTTTCCACTGATATCTCACGTAGTTCCACATAATTTGGTTCATAATGATATACCAACATGGTCTTATATTTAAAAAAAAACGTTATTCACTCATTTAAACATCAAATCAATCAAAACAATATCAATATCAAGTAGGCCTATTTTTTCCAGTATGCATGTACGACAAGCAAATAGGCCTATACATTTTAGCTTTATTTGTATTTTTAGATAATTTGACCAGAGATCTGAATAAGGTACCGTACCGTGTCTGATTATGTGTGCCATATTGACTAAATATTTTGAAATATAGCCTATAACAATAATAAAATACCGGAAACAATAATAAACCTTGTATCTGTGATTGTGGTCTCAGGTTGTACGGTACCTAAATATAGGTAATAATTTATTATAACGTTATGCAATTACAATTATGTCCATTATTGATACTGTATGCTTATTATCATTATTATTTGTATTAGTAGTATTATGATTGTTATGACCAGAGTGGAGCTGTGAGGCATGGCAGTTAAGGTGCCTTACTTCCAATCGTAGTGCTCTTGGTTCAAACTTCAGTCCCTCATAATGATACCTAGTTTATGTAAAGCATCTTGTGTATGTTTGCCAATACTTGGCCCATAAATAAAGAGAAATATATAACTGCATGGAAGGAAGCTATCCTAAGTTCAACAAGTTCAACTTTTGACAGAGTTGTACATAGATTAATACAATAATACAACACATTATTATTATTATCACTATTATTATCTTTATTATATGATATTCCAAACTTATTATAAAATATTTATTTTTATTATTCATATCAGCCTAGTGCAAACATTTCTATTACTTTTTATTCGCCGATACCCACGGAATTCTTATTCATATGGGTTGTTCTATATTTTCTTTCCTTAAGTAATTACAATATAGGCAAGGCCTATACTACCTCTGTGTATTTATTTATATAAAAAACACCATCACTACAATATGACAGCTAGGCCTACTATTTTCTATCAGAATTAACAAATGATATGCAACAAATAATCTCATATATATTTCAGTTATACATATTTAATAGAACACTGAGTGCTCACTTTTGACATTACAATCCCGGAATTTGTTTCACGACATTTGGTGTTGAATTTCTACTATTTTAGCATCAATTCGAAATTTACAATAGAGTTTTGCCGACAATGTTGCCGGTATAATTACTGTCAATTTAACTGATGCTTTTCATTTGATTCTCACCTTCATAATCAATTGAAATACGGCGACATATTGAAATCAATGTACAAGATAGGATATATATATATATATATATATATATATATATATATAAACAAATAGAGATAAAATAACAACAGTGCTCGAATAAATAGGAACATTATATATAAAGAATAGGCCTATATACTATATATGTATATATATATATATATATATATATAGGCTTATATGATTATAGGCCTATATATCACACAGGTCTATTACCCTATTACTTTTTAGTAGGCCTATTACGTCATGCTTTTTATAGTCCTATCGCAATTACTGTATATTATTTTATAGTTCTATCAATAGTACAGTATATTTTATTATACTATGTTATGTTATATAAATACAGTAGTTCTATTTCGTTTATTATAGCTATGATTGTACTGTTTTATTGGCCGCGTATGATTCTCACAGTGGCCCGAGCGACCAGTACCGTACGCAGTAGCATGATAGATTTGTATTAGGCTAGGCCTAGCATTGGTCTACAATAGCTTAGAGTTTTATTGTCTTTTAGAATATTATAGTTTGTGTACATTATGAAATTGTATACGATGTTTTTTTTTTTAGATTCAATTGGCTCAAATTAATCATAGGATTATATACAATAAATAGGCCTAAATGTAGTAGGCCTATACAAAATAGGCCTTTGCGTATTATGCATAAATAAGTGTAATATTATAATAATGCCCAGTTTTTGTTAACTATTGTATTTTTAAGTATTAAAGTTTTAAAAATTAAGTACGTGTGATTTTTCTGTATACGGGGTATTGATTTTTTTTTTCGTTTGCTTAATTTTTAAATTTGCAATCGTATAGTAATTGAATTGATTATTATTTGTTGCGGATGCAATTTGGATTTGCACATCTTCAGATGACGTATATATACCCAGTGGAGTCCTCCGTCAGTACCAGATGACAATTTATAATGTTTATAATCTTCAGGAGCCCACCATTTAATTATAATTAATTATGTTAAATGTCTGTTGTAGGCTTACAGCTATTTTATAATAAGTATAGGCCTAAATATTGTCCAACCAATATCGTTAGGCCTGCAATTATTGACTGTGCTATGCTGTTATTATATTCTACACATAGGCCTAGTATGTTATATACCAATAAACACGTTACTGTGATTAATATATAATTGCTTCATACAATAAAATTATTATTACTGAATGACAATTATAATGAAGGTCATTTGTTTATTTAACGTTCACATCTATCATCATTAAAACCCCGACTGCCGTTTCTCGTCGATGTGAGCAAGCATAGGTAAATAGATGAGAAATGTTAGACAAACACTTGTTATTTATGTACTGTGTGTCAGTCGTCTTTACACTAACACGAACCCCAAGGAGCTATATCGCGGAAGAAAATAACCCGAATGCAACACGAATGAGTAAGAATATCAAACAAGCTGTAAATTTGGTTGTTTTGTATGTTCAAGTGGCATAGGCTAATGAATCTAGTTGACACGAATGCTTGTTGAAAGATGAATGACGGGTGAGGTGGAAGGTCTGGTCGCGGTGAGGATGCCTGAATCATGAGCCTATGCCGACTGGTCCAATTTTCAAGTTTCGGTGGGAATTGGGAAGTGAGCGCAAAACCTCTCGCACGTTGGCAGTTTTGTACAGTAGGTCCTCGTGTGAAAGGTCACTGTTAAGAATTTATGAGCATAACATACTTCACTGATTTATTGAGTTGAATGTTTTCAGGAATTGTAAAAAAAAGTGTATTATATTATAGGCCTAATACCATCTACAGTAGTTTTTAACATCGTAGGCGAACATTTGAAAGTTTTGAGCAAACAATAAAAAAAAAATTCATTAATTACAAAGATGAAAAACTACATTATGATTTAGTGCATAATTTATTTATGATTATACTTCTCTTTTTCACTAATGCTCTGATTGTATAGACTGTTTATAGATATATATAGGCTAGATATATAGACATCTTGCTGTGGTTTACACAACGTTCAAGACTAACTAATGAAAATCATTGTTCTAAACACTTACATTTGAAAATTAATTCGTGTGAGAGAGATTAGAACAACACCAGCCTCTTGCGTAATTATAAATATTGGAACTCAAGTCCTGGTTAATCGAGCTATGAAAAGTTAATCTGAGTGTTAGTAAGCGCAAACGTGTTTCTTCAAAGTTAGTCTGAATTGCACAAAACCTACTAGGGCGCTTCAATATAGCACTTGTCCATTCAACCATAATTTTATTGTTGGAAGGTGTTAAACCGAATGCTAGCAACAATCACCAATATGTTTCGTGTCGATCTGATTATTACATAATCGAATTGCAATTCTGGTCATTATGTTCATTCTCCGAATAATTGGACATCTGTAATCTGTAGTATATTATATTTATTGATTCCAGTAATACCCTTGTAATTTCTGTAGTTGTGAAAGGTAATCTTTAATTAACTGGGCTTCTACTCTATAAAACTTTATGAAACTGGAAATGGTGTGTTGGTTTCGCTTGTAAAATAATTGGAAATAAAGAATCATTCGAAATCAGAAAGGTTCGTATCTAATGAGCTGCCGTTCGTAAGACATTACTACGCGTTACATTTAACAACCAATGAAAGGACAGGAAGCTCGCGTACATAGTTACACAATAATATCACACACAGGCCTATATTAGATGATTAGGCGGAGTTGGAATAAATGATGACGTTATCTCACGAGAAAGCTCACGGAACTTCTGACTTTGGCTCGCACGATATCATAGTCGTGGGTTTATTTCGAGTTCAAAGGAAACAGTACCAATATCGTGAAATACCACGGAATGTTGTTTATATGACAACACAATAAATCTTTCTTTGTGTGTTTCGATACGGCTGTAACAACAAACACTTGCTATATGACCATACAATTGTATGATAGATTCCATTCTTAATTTCCAGATCCTTCCTCAGAAAAATATAGAACCCTGGGCCTTATAAATTCGTGTAAGTTTTAGCAACAAAAAAAAAACACCTATCGATTTAGCCGTATAGGCCTATGCCTACTTTATGTTAAAGAAAAAAAAACCACAAAAAACAAAAAACAAAAAAACAAATAAATATCGGTTTGTATAAAGTGTGTTAATCTGATCGCAAGTTCATTCAAAACATATCCGTAATAAATAGAGATATACAAGTGTTATGTAATTATCAAGATACTATAATTAGAAGTATTTGATTCGTTTTGGTGCAAAAGTCGGTACTTCTTAGTAAGTGTGCGCATTAGATCTCTTATTCCCTCGATAGCTGAAGACGAACTGAGCCGGTGATTATAATATAGCCTACCATTAAACTAAGCAGCGTATAAACGATCACATTATCCTCTCGATGCAGCAATACCAACCCATAACTATCTACTACATAATTTACAAGTGTAGTATCGAATAGATGATTGTTTTCGCGTGAGAGCTAAATGATTTGTGAACAAGTTGATTTTCAATCAAAGCATATGCTGTTTATCAAGAGCTGCAATATAAATACTTCAAGATTCCTTTTCTCGTACCATATATCATATGAATGTACGTTTTAACTGGTAAAGTTTATGCTTAATAAGCGCCAAAAACATATCGCTCTTAATTGAAATAGATCAGCTTACTGAAAACAGGATTGTATTTATCTTTCACAATATATTATTGATAGGTAGAATGATATGCTTTTAATAGATTTATTTTTATAGATTTATTCTATTTAATTTTTTAAAACAGATTTCGTTTTTTTTTTCACAATTGTCATATAGGTAAATATAAATCACAGACGCAAGTATCAGTATATTTGTCATTTTATTTGTTTTCAATTGTAGAAAACTAATGTCTACAGATAGTAAAGTGTGTTTATAACGAC
>NW_022744966.1:2024702-2038503 GCF_011630105.1 Anneissia japonica
AATAGGCCTAATATTAGTAAAGAGGCTGTCTCTTATACACATCTAGATGTGTATAAGAGACAGATATATATATATAATAAACTATGAATCTATTGACCAAATAATTGTTATAAACACACAAAAGATGCAATTAATACTCCAATAGCGGGTTTCGTTGTTCCTGTTTGCTATAACAAACATATTTAACTTTGGTCTTATTTGAAAATTGCATTATATATCCTTACTGATTCAGATTGCTTGTATATTAGTCAAGGATTCAATCAAAATACATTATCATAAATACAAGACAAGAATAACTGAAACAGAAAGAAAGAAGTTAGCATTGAAATAACACGTCAAGCACCTGGAGGGAAATAGGAAAAAAGACTATAACCTATACTTTCTCTGTTTTTCTAATTAATGGTACAATTAAAAACAGGAGGTATGGAAAATACGTTAGACTTTCCATTTTGTAAGTGTGTTTGTATTTTGCTAATGATTTCAGCAGAATTTGGAATCTATAAATACTTAAAACTATTTACAAAAAAATAAATTATTTCTAATATGCAACCGACAAATAAATTAATGGGTTACCGTATGCTGATATTTTTGCGTCTGTTTTTGTCAATTTGTGACTATTGTGTACAACTAGTCATTGAGTAGAGGCAGAGGCCTAGGTTGCTATGTTTGTACTGGAAATCGATAGGCATAGCAGTAGAAGCACGCTAGCAGCCGTAACGCAGGGAATCACCGAGGCATTTCGTGCTTCACTGACCTCATTAATCGTGCTTGTAAGAGCGACGGGCCTAGACATGGTGGCGCCGAAAAATCCCCCTGGTTAGACAGTGTTATTAACACTAAGGTCTTCCCTCGTCTAGGCTACTAGACTATTCAATAGTTTGCGACAATTAGCAGACAGGGATATCCCAAACAAAAATATCAAAACATTTAGTGAATATTAGCTAAAAATGGATAAAATCAATTCAAATTATTACGGGAGCGATCGCTTTGTTCGATAAGCAAGATGGCGGCATATGAGCAATGATAGAGTGTTCGGAGCGTGGACACAAATTGAATTAACATTTTTATCGTTGATTTACTAGCATTTTGGTTCATTAATTCACAGCATACTGCGTTTCCCATAATTTGAGAAAGACAAAGGTAAATCGTGTACATCAAATAATTAATTCATATGCGATTATATAAGCGAAAGGAGAACGTTTTTTCGCAAATTATAGGTTTTCGACGTGAGAAAAAGTATTGTGCCCGCCTATTACAGTTTCCAGTTTACTTGTGTCGACTTATTGTAAGAAATTAACCGTTGCTGCGCAACGATAAGCTCAGGCATTCTCAACTGACCATCACATGAACGTAATATTTAAGAGTAAACATGGTTTCCCAATCAAATGGTAACGAACATCATAAAATACGTATATGGTCTACGATATTTTATTGGCGGAATGAGGAGAATTTCTTCTGGGTAAAACACCCTAATAATTAACTAAACTCTTAAAACCAACATCTTCATATGAT
The DNA here is from genome assembly GCF_011630105.1 of Anneissia japonica. Taxonomy (NCBI): domain Eukaryota; kingdom Metazoa; phylum Echinodermata; class Crinoidea; order Comatulida; family Comatulidae; genus Anneissia; species Anneissia japonica. The sequence continues at coordinate 2,026,215 of NW_022744966.1, forward strand.
AATATAGTTAAATACGCCCATTTTTTCAAAAGTATACTTTCTTACTACGTCACTTAAAACCTGGTTTTGAGCATTTCGATCCGCACAAAATAATATTTTTATTAGGCCTATTTATTGTATTAATTCTTTGTTGGATTGATGAATACATTTAGTTTGTTAAAGTTCATTTTAAATCATTATTGTCATTATTGTTTATAATAGGCCTAATGTTAGTAAAGAGGAGATAAAGAGAACAAAAGTTGCGAGTTTGTTTAGTCCGTTGCCTCAATATTCTTTCACACACGCTTGAATATGTGAAGTAATGCGTCATTTTGTACAACAGTTGAAATAAATTAAATTTGTGTTTTATTGTATCTTTGAATAAGATAATAATGTGTTTTCCCTTTTCATTCGCATACAATCCTTATCTTAAAAGGTATATCCATGTAGACCTATAAGATTTTAGGCCTACTTGCAGTGCATAACTAGTATGGATAATACTAATAGTATTAGTAAGTATTAATAGTATATAACATAAATCGTGTAGCCGGGGGAAGAGACCTTATAGAAAGTGTGATACAGTTTCCAGGGTTTCAGCGATAACCAACTTAACATCTGGAATATTACTGCTGCTGCTGCAGGTATTCATGATGGACTGACAGCTGATGCGTTAAGATGCTTGTTTGTGGATGCTATACAGGTGAAAATAAACACCTCACCTGGCGTAGGTAGGCAAAAGTTGATTCTCGCGACCTCCTATAGAATTTTAAGTCGTTCACAAAAACTATGTCTTTGAATGACTAGCAGTTTACTTAGCGCTCTCGTTTGATGATGGGGGTTGAAACGGCAATGCAAGATGTCTATTCACCACAAATCCTCTTATGTAAATCATTGAGAGTCTATCATTGAAACAGTATTAACCTATTAACACCACAAGTGAGATAGTCCACTACTTCTTTACCCAGCTTACCCAGCAATCTTCAAGTTTTAATTTGTAAATGGGATGCAACACAATGGCAGAATAATTACACTTTGTATGTACTTTAACAACTACATACTGAGGTTTATTAGGCGAATGCTCAGACCTCATCTTATTCTCTGGTGTTTATTTGTGGTACGCGTAGCCATAAACACCGTTACCTGGACGGATTTGTAGAGGGCTACGTTGCAATAGTGTTTCTAAAGTCAACATTTTACGTAGGCCAATATGAGTATTCATCTTCTTCATTCCTATATAGGCCTACTATACACTTGCAACATATAAATCAATCTATCGTTATTATTATTAAGCAATATACTGTACACCGCATATTAACATAAAAAACTGTATGTATTCTTTATATATACTGTAATATTTGAAACAGTACCGTGATGATGCCAATAAATAGATGGTACAATCACAGAATGGATTTAATTACAGTACTACCGAAATTAATTTGAAAACACCTTGTTTGGAAAGTAAAGGTTTTAGTACAATATATAGAATAAATTGAAAGCCTTCCAAATGGTCAGTTTGCACGTAAACCAAACATTGCGTCATTGTTCGATTTACACCCCCGGATAGTTGATCACTACATTCACCCGATTCCGCCTGATCATCAGGATCAGCATGTCACATAATCGATGCTTTCAGATTCATTGTTTTTCCATTCTTTATTCTGTTTTTGTTCCATCACCTGGTTCCAACCACGGTAATTATTCCCAACAAACTTGCCCATGTCAGCATTGTAGAAATTCTTAGTCTCGATATGCGTGATATTCACTTCTAAAACAATAATATCTCTGTAAATAATGATCATCACTCGCGTATTTGACTTCCACAGCTAAATACGTGCCCGAAGAGATTCTCTGGTTAGCAACAATATCAACGGCAATTCATCAATGTGATTCTATTAACTTTAGCACAATTAATACAATTATCAAAGTGACTATCAGCACTTCTGGAACATAAAAATTAAAATGAAATAAAAAAAAAACTTAGTTTACTATTGGAGAGGTGATTTGCATGTATTCTGTCTGCCGAAACATCGTCCTATGTTTAATTCGTTGGTTGTCATTATTATTATTATTATTATCATCATCATCATCATCTTCATCATCATCATCATCATCATCATCATTATTACATTCATCATCATTTATCATATTTATCATTCATTCTTATTTGAAACGAAAGGGTATAGAAATGTTAAGATTTAGCTCAGGCACAAATTATATCTACAATATCAACGGCAATTCATCAATGTGATTCAATTAACTTTAGTACAATAAATATAATTATCAAAGTTAATATCAGCACTTCTGGAACATAAAAATGAAATGAAATAAAAACTTAGTTTACTATTGGAGAGGTGAATTGCGTGATTCTGTCTGCCGAAACATCGTCCTCTGTTTAATTCGTCGGTTGTCATCATCAATATTATTATTATTATTATTATTATTATTATTATTATTATTATTATTATTATTATTATTATTTTATTAAATCAATTTTACTGAAATTAGTTTTGTAAAATGCAGTCTCCAGACCAATATTTATGATAATGTAATATATTGTACATTAAAAATTCAAAACGAGCGTATATATTCGATTGCTATTATTATGATATATAACAATGTATTATGCATGTGTGCATTTATATATACCTTAAAGTGCTCATTATCGGTTCATAAAAATATTTTATTGTATTTTACTAATAAATATACTTAAATGTTATATTGATAATGATTCGGTTTCTGTTTACATTTTGTAAGTTCAATGAATTTTAAAAAATAGACTTATTATAAATAACAATAACGCATTTATTATTAAGTACCGGTACTGTATTATCATTTTATCATATCATTAATTTTATTATTATTATTATTATTATTATTATTATTATTATTATTATTATTATTATCATCATCATCATCATCATTTATCATATTTATCATTCATCCTTATTTGAAACGAAAGAGTATAGAAATGTTAAGATTTAGCTCAGGCACAAATATTTACCCTTTTATATAAATTATTCATACAACGAATTCGACAAAACTTGTAATATATATTATGATGTTGACAGTGATAGTGATTTTGTTTCATTAATTTATTCAATTATGAATTATGAATGAGCATTGGCATTTGATGATAATGAGCACAATGATGACGATGATAATAATAATTATAAAGTTTATTAAAAAAAATGAATACGAAGTGTCAACATTCTTGAATGGTAAGGACGCTTGAATGGTGAGGAGACGAATGCTGCATCCATTTGAAGGACAAAGGGAGCCGATACTGGTGGCACTCTACAGCAGTGCTGTACGTTTCTCTGGTGCACTACTTTTACGTAACTGTTATTCATGTACCTGAGAATCATTTGCGATTTCTTTTGAAATGCCTAATGCTTAACAATGAACGTGCATCACCTGTGCTGGTTTTAATTGAGTTCGATGACAAAATTTGCTGACAGGGTATCGTATGTGGATTGTTCGCTTGAAAATCACTAGAAATCTAGGCCTATACCATTATCTAGTACAGTTGTAATAATTATCCACACGGGTGCTTATAAGCTACATATAATAGACCAAAAAAGTGAAGTTATCTGTGTAATTCTATTACAATAATCCGTAGTGTTATGTCGACTTTACAATTGAGGAGCTGTCACAGCCAAGTGTCACATTAATGACGAATCAGCACCTTCACAGGGTTCAATCGATATCATTTGCGACTCATTTTTACCTAGTGAATATCTAGCAAAGAGTCTGATTAATAGGTTATTTTTATTGCGCAGCCGCGTCGCGGTGTCATCCTTAGATGAGATGAAAGGACTTTAGGGTTGTCTATTGCAGGTGTTAAATAAGCACTCCATATACGTTGTAAATATAATCCATGTTTTTCTGCCAGCATAAATTGGCGTTGAGAACAGATGTCAAAAAAGCTATTTTATTAATGCATTAATAAGTGTCGATTGTTCTTTTACTTGTGATGGTGATTGCTGATGGTCTGGTGTTGATTATTTGATCTATACTCAACTCTGCCCCATGATATTACACAACTTACGTCAATTGGTTTTGATATTTTAAAAGTAGAGCTCAATAAACACCTCAACGGCTGATATCATTTATTAGTTAACTCTCGGCCACACGAGGGCGTTTCAAAATCACGAAGTTTAAAAAAAAGTAAAGACAATTTCTCCAAGAAACATCATAGCAATTCGTAATTCTTGGTATAATGGGCGTATTTTCATTATCTTTCAAAAGTAAGAAAAAAAAAACTGATTACAACAAAAACTAAACGTAATATTTCAATCAGTTTATATTGTTTATAGGCAATATAGATATTTTCATTGACTTAATACAATTTTCATTTTTATTTTATTTTATTGCAATTTACATCCAACAGCGGGAAGCCTGTCTTTAAGAGAATGGAATACAATGACAATACGATAAAATACAAAGCAAACAACACGGAATAGAAAAGTCAGTAAAGGCCTACAATGTGAGTAAAAAATAAAATAAAATCTTATATACACCTCGATATATTTTAATGATTTTGAATTGTACAAGGTATATTCCTAACACGGTTTAATTAACAAAAATTATTTTGAAATGTTATAGGCCTATTTGATCGAAAATACGTTCTTTTGTTAGTAATGTGACTCTGTAATAATTAACGAATAGAGAAAGAGAGCTGTCAATAAAAGATGGTGATAATAATATTCTAAAAGTAGACACTTGCTGCTACTGCTATATACCGTTCTCTATATATATATATATATATAGGATAATATCTGTTGAGATACAAAATTACATGCAAATTCTGTTTGCTGCATACATCATAGAAGTTTCTATTTCTGAGCACTGTTATATTAAAATAATTATCAATTATAATATAGGCCTATATTATACAATGATTTTTTGGCTTCATGTTGAGCCAAAAATTAAACATAGGCCTATAGTTGTACCACATCTGAACTTTTCAATTGCGAACAATTACATCATCTTTAGTAGAGTGTAAATGTTAGTATACTGTTATTTTATAAACTGCGCAGAATGATAACTGCATTTTGTATGTTTGGAATTAATTGTAACGAGAAGCGTCGTTGATAAAGCAATTTACTTTAAACTAGGATTAAGTTGTGTCAACTATAAAGTAGAATAAGTAGGGTAAATATAATAACAATAGCGCACACTAATCATGACTAATTGAACGCTAGTCTCTCGGATCATAAGCGTTAGATTTACTTGCTTCGGTTTTGGCCTTTGTTGCTGAGCACACACTCACGGACTAGTTTTATCTCAGCAATGTTATTACGTAAAATATACTTGAAAGGTTTGCTATTTTTAACATTATTTTTACAACTACAGCTAATTGAACTAAACCAAATTGAGACTTTTCCATTGACAATAAATTTAAATCTGAATCTGAATTTAACTATAACATTAAAGAAATGTGTAGGCCCTATATTATTGATTTTAAAAAAATATATTTTTTTTTGTTCTTTATAGTGGGTTACCTCTTCAGTAAAATTTCACTGTTCTCCCAGAGCGCCCAGTACGATGAAACATTAAAATCACAAAATATCAAAAAACATAAAAATAGAAGAATGATGGCTATCACTCTATAATACGTAATTATTAATACTATCATTAAAATTATTAGGCCTAGGCCTATATATTATTGTTTTTTTCTTGTTCTTATTATTATTATCATCGTCGATGCTTGTTTAAATTACTTTTAAAACACTTATGTTGTAGCGTGGCTCTTCATCCCCTCTGCTATCTCACTTTGTGATAGGCCCTGACATTCGATGGTCATCTTGGATTGTGCAATAATTTTAAGAAAATAATATAAGCCTACTTAAAGACTTTGAACAATGAACCAATCTTTGAACTTTCACAAATAAAAATAAATAAAAAGTAAAATGATAATTCAGAATTAAAGTAGTTTTCCTACAATAATTTGAAACAAATCAGTCTTAATAGAATAGATTGTGGTAACCGAGTGGAAAACTCCTAGCTAAATGAACGTGGTTGATATTTTGTGTCAATATAAATTTCAAATGTACATATACAATAATTGATCGAGCCGTCTCCAATTACACGCAAAGATATCAGTTCGCAACTGCTTACGCCATATTTTTCCTTTTATGAATGGGTCATTTCTCATGGGTTCATTCTCTCGGTAGTTTCGAGCCATGAAGTTTTGTCCGATAAACTTTATCCATATTTTATCAAGTTTCAGTAAGCCTGTGTCAATACTATAACCACATCTTCAAATAATTCTAATTAACTTAAGAGGTTGTGGTATCTCAGTACCAACTTGAACTTTCCCGACCATTAACCCTAATTTCTTCTCACAATACTAACAGTGGGTATTGTTACCGGTGAACTTCTAATAACATCCGGTATTATTTATGTATGGAATAATTTGTCAAATATTCGCCATAATCGTTAGTTACGATTAATTACGGTGTGGTATCATATTACCAGTATTTATCACATTTGTGTAATGTACACCAAATCCTGAAAGAATAACTTCTTTTATTTACGCAACAGCTCTTTACAGAAGTCTTTTCAAAGATGTCGTTGCCATTTAAAGTATAATGAAATCATCAAACAGTTAATTCTCTACAAAGGTATTATAGCTTGCAGGTGTGGTCAGCTCTTCTACTCGCTTTGTTTCAACAATAAAAGTTTAACAGTTCATTCAAATAATACTAATCAGTTCAAATTTCAAGGGACAGGTTTTGCAGTATGTATTTCTAAGGGGGATCGAACTGTTGGGCAGAGTAAACTATCCACGGTCGCTGGGACGCCGGTGGGTGCATTATTCGATCGTATCGTGTGTTACAAGAAGCGTTAAACGCAATTGTTTTAACGCTACAGGCATTTGATATAGATTTTATAACTAATATTCTAACGCATGTTGTAAGCGTGTTTATGGCGGGATTTGAACAACAGTAAGGCTAATAACATTATCGTAGCTGTGAATAACCCCTTAACAGATGACAAATTATTTTTATTACGGCTCTAACAATGTAGGACGGTTTCGTCGAAAGCATTTCGGTAGAATACGAATGTAGTATTATTAAATCAACATTATTCCAAATCACGTGACCACGTCCAGTTGTTGCGAAGCAGATTTCGTTGTGAACTGCATAACAACAACATCAACAACAATAATGATATAATAATAGGCTTTAATAATAATAATGATAATAATAATAAAATAATAATAATAATAATAATAATAATAATAATAATAATAATAATAATAATAATAATAATAATAATAATAATAATAAAATTAATGGTATGATAAAATCATAATACATTACCGGTACTTACTAATAAACGCAATCGAATATACGCTCGTTTTGAATTTTTAATGTACAATATATTACATTATAATAAAATATTGGTCAGGAGACCGCATTTTACAAAACTAATTTCAGTGAAATTAATTTAATAAGATCTTTTTGAGATAGAGCTTTTCATATCATCATTTCATGTAGGTCTACTTGCTGTTAATAATGGTTATGCTATTGTTATGGATATCATTATTGTTATTAGTTATACAAATTAAACAATTATTATTTTATTGTTGTTTTGGGGCTTAATATTGTAATTATCGCGTGTGTAATTTCTCTTCCTAAATAAAATCAATTACTTTTAATTTCAGTGTCCCAATTATTGATAAGTCGCAAGTTATTAACCCAGGGTCGTTTAGTTGACCAATAAAGTCGATTTAATTTTAATTCAAAATGATGTTAGAGTTGCAGTAATCGATGAGTTGAACACTGTTTATATGTTTAATGAAACAAACACATTGATGTTGGCGAGACAAATAGCCAAACCCACCTAAAAGAAACCCGATTGTTCCCTGCCGCAAACATCAATGAAAAATCAATAGCAGGTCACAGGAATACAATTTTCAAGATATTAAGGAATGTTCATCTACGGTACCATTATATTATCAATTGCCACCAATACTAGGCTCACAAAAATAATAATAGAGGCTTATAAATCTAATAACACTGCATGTCTACAGAGATAATTTTTATAGGCCTACAATACTAAGATTAAAGCCAGAGACTCAGGGGGAAAAACATTGTTGATATGTTGTACAACTCATTTTTTTCTAAGACACAAAAAGAATGTTATCGAAAAACTGTGGAACGGTTAATTAGATACAGATTTTTTAGTATTCATAAACTGGAGAAAAAGGGGCGTAACCGCCCTTTTTCCAAATATAGGACGATATCTAAAGTAATCTGCGTATTGAATTAATTATCATATGTAATAAATATTTATAGTTAAAAATCGATGATACTCGATAATTATATCCAGTCCTCTTTTGAAAACATATCAATTTACAATAACATTATTAAGAGCTCCGAGTTTTCAAATAGTCCAAGTACAACTAAAGCATCGATAAACGAACGGACTGTGTATTTATAACTAGGCCTATAGGTTTTAATGATTTAGGCCAATAACTTCATTATCAAAACTGTTTCTTAAACTCCTGAAATCGATTTCCACCTTACATCTCACGATTTGATACACGCTAATATACCAATAATTTTACTAATACAGAGTATTAAAGGTCGTCTCTCTAAACCTCTGGAACTCTCTCCCATCAATATACGGGAATCTCCGTTCATTTCCTTATTTAAGGTCAGACTTAATATATTTTCTCATCCATCTAATTGTTTTTTCTTTTTGTTGTTGTTGATGATATTGTTGTTTCTTTGTCTCTTTCTTCATCTTATTTTAGTTTCTTTCATTTAATCTTTGGATACTGAAGGTGCATAGAAACCTATAGTATTATGCGCTATACAAGTCAACAATCATTACCATTAACTTTTATGTTAGATACGTTACTTCCACGTTATGGAATTGGTTATCATTACCGGTATCAGACAAATATGGGCATATATTGTTAGCCGCTCGTTTATTATATCTATGTTAATTGTATGACTTAATAAAGCAGAATATACGGTAATGTAATAATGCTGAAAAAAGGAGACATAACACTGTAGTTTTCAGAGTTAAAGTCGGCTCCAGAGGAAAACATTTTTTGATATGTTGTAGAACTGATTTTTCTAAGACAGGAAAAAGTTGTTTGACAGAAGTTCTAAGACAGAAAAATTATCTCATTCACTGGAGAACTGTGAATGAGATACAGATTTTTTAATATTTAAAAACTGGGGGAAAAGGGCGTAACTGCCCATTTTCACACCTTAAGTATTCCCCCAGTTTTTAAATATTAAAAAATCTGTATCTCATTCACCGTTCCCCAGTTTTTCGTCAAACAACTTTTTTCTGTCTTAGAAAAATCAGTTCTACAACATATCAAAACATTTTTTTCTTCCGGAGCCTGACTTTAAGTTTCTGTTCTGGCTCTATTGGAGTTATAATAATTATGTTTCAGAAAAAAAGTATATTACAGTATACCTATTGAGATTGAATGACAAATGCCCTGTAGAATATTTAAAATGATTATTTAATATTCTTTATTTATGATATCCTGTATGTAATGTGATGACTATAAAATAAAAAAAAACTGTGTGATTTGAATATGAAATTGGTATCCACACAAAAGAGAAAAAAAAAGGGACATTTGCACCACAACTATCATTAGATTCAGAATTCAGAACGATTTATGATATACAAATTACAAAATTAATATTTTATTTATATTAATCCCACCACCAATGTCTCTGTCATCAATCTGATAAATCTGATAATATTGATGTTTACGTAGGCCTAAACAAAAATTTTTTTTTTTTCAAAATACTTTTGGCCATGAATGTATCCAACATAAAATGTCAGGAAACAAGTTCTAGCATTTTGATCGAATTGACATTTCACCTCGTGCTGCCTTGCACGTGGTGGTACACAACATGTCACTGGACACATTAACTGTTAAATGTTTGTCAGAAAAGTCAAACTTTTACACGGGACAATCCAAATTAAGTTGATATAGCTCACAACCGTTTTGACAAAGTTGAGTTTATATCGAATGATGTTTCAGGAAACACGATGGGAACCTGTCCCGAAATACTTGTGAAAATATTGGGAACGTATTGAGTAGGCCTACGGTATTCTTTAAGAAAACACGTCAGATTTGGTGAAGGCATCATTCCTATAAGTTTAATTTAGTTTAGTTCTCTCAGTACATTCACATTAACAACATATTTAAGAACATAGGCTACAGAAGCTTCTTCGAACAACACAAAGCTAACAACTGTTACTAAAACAAACACTGCTGCATGCTACTGCTCATGCTACTGTTACTACTAGGCCTACCAAAGTACTTTAATATAGCGCTTGCCTACTGCTACTCTAGGCATACTAAAGTACTTTAGTATAGCGCTTGCTTACTGCTACCCTAGGCCTACCAAAGTACTTTAGTATAGCGCTTGCCTACTGCTACCCTAGGCCTACTAAAGTACTTTAGTATAGCGCTTGCCTACTGCTATTACTAGACTTACTAAAGTACTTTAGTATAGCGCTTGCCTACTGCTACTCTAGGCCTACTAAAGTACTTTAGTATAGCGCTTGCCTACTGCTATTACTAGACTTACTAAAGTACTTTAGTATAGCGCTTGCCTACTGCTACCCTAGGCATACTAAAGTACTTTAGTATAGCGCTTGCCTACTGCTATTACTAGACTTACTAAAGTACTTTAGTATAGCGCTTGCCTACTGCTATTACTAGACTTACTAAAGTACTTTAGTTTAGCGCTTGCCTACTGCTATTACTAGACTTACTAAAGTACTTTAGTTTAGCGCTTGCCTACTGCTATTACTAGGTCTACTAAAGTACTTTAGTATAGCGCTTGCCTACCGCTACCACCATATCCATCAGCCTGTCACCAAGCCTGTCGTTGGATAACAAAGTCTATGGTGCGTCTGAGAGACATAGCCGTTGTTCAGATAAACAAAAAAAGAAACAAAAATTAATCATTATATAATTATATACATCGAAGCAAAGTCAATAGTCCACAGGACTAGAAAAATGATTTACAACACCATCTATACGTGTTGTGCAGTAAACACTTCAAATCAGTATGTACGGTACTTAATACAAAATATATTTTGTAATTGGGATTGAATTGAATCGACGATCTTTTATCTTCTAAGAAGCTTGAAATGTTCAAGATTTGAATAGAGCAGGCCTATTTTTTCATAGAAGCGGATTTATCTTAAATCGAGAACAATTGTAACACGTATTCCGATTTGACGTTTGTGGTAGTCGTCTCTGTATTTATAGAAGAATGGATAAACTTGGCTGAGGCGTAGCTACCATTGATATAAATAAATGACCATTCAGTTGTTTGTCCTTTGAGTCAAGCTGAATGGTCAGCAGTCGAGGGGTCACTACCTGACACGATTCGATATTGGACAGTTATAGCTACACAATAGCGCGCCGAATAAAATCAATCACTTGGTTTATCAACTGGTTAACACTCCTGCATTGAGAGGTTTGTTTTTGTTGCTCATATATTGTGGGTATCTACTACAAGCAAACAGAGTATATAGATCAATTGCCCTGTTGATATTATAGTCTTTGTTATTTAAAATAGAGGTAAATGGATGTAATATTTATTCAACCAATTTAGCCAATTTATAAATGAACTGCAACTGATTATGGAATCAATCAACAAAAACAATTCAAATCGCATACGATTGGGTTACCATGATAACCAATGATTGATAGCATTATTTCAATTCATTTTTTCAGTTAAAATAGATTTATGTTATTTATTGTTATTATAATTATAAAAATAATAATTATAATAATCATCATACAGGAACTTTTCGTTGAAACGCTATGCTTTATACGATTAGAACTACGACATAATTCCTATTCGAGTACTATTATTATTATTCAATAAAATTTCTGTTAATGCTACGAAAGCCATCGTTGCCAATATCCAATCATTCACAATAAATAAGACATTCACAAAAAAGGACTGATTAATATATTCATGGAGGCATATAATAAATATTGTACTCCTTCATAATACATTTGAATATTTAAAACATTGGTAGAAAACCAAAAAACATTGGTAGAAAAACGAAAAAACACTAAATATAACGATTTACAATTATATTTTTCACTAAATACATGTTTAATGGCTTGCATAAAATCTGAATTTAAACGAGTAGTTTAGACGACCTATTTGTTTGTATTATTCATTTAGTTAGCTACTTATTCATAATTTTAGGATGTCCTATAAAATGACTTACTACAGGGCATATATATATATATATATAAATACATGCATACATACATATATATATATATATA
>NW_022744966.1:2039110-2051565 GCF_011630105.1 Anneissia japonica
ATACATTAATTGATTGTAAACTGATAGATATAGGCTTAATCATACTTGACATTTCTGACAGCAGAATGCTGATTCTCTTAGCCATCTTGTAAGGGAAAATCTCAGCATTAACAGAGCACAAATCACTAAAAAATACACTAAACAAAATAGCAAAAAACGGTCAGACTGGAAACAAAATAAAAAAAATCAAGCTGAGCAGGCGAGGCGGAAATGGAGATGTTAAACTGACTTCTCAGCGGAACGGCAATATCATCATTAAATTCTGATGGTGTTTAATCCTATCATCATTATACACACTCATATAATATATACTCAAATGTTTTTATCATTTCCCTTTGCTGAATGTAATGTTATTCGAAAAGCGTCAATATTAATTATTCTAAAAGATACATTTACAATGTCGGTTCATAATTCAGGGTAAATAAGCCCTATATAGTTTGATAGATCATAACATCTTCATTCAAATAGTGTTGTTTTAAATACATTTTTAGAGTATTTGCCAAAGGGGAGGTTATTCTAGTCAAGTTTGTTGAAGTAATTGACAAATTCTGGACTCTAATTACACGAAATTGTCAAAGTAGTGGTTAGGCGAAACAGTTGCATTATTTTCATTTCAATTGGATCTCGTCACGGAAATGATTTTCGACACGGCTGGATGTACAGTAAGGCCGTCCAATTGCTCCGGAGTTGGTACATCACTTGTCACATGGTAGCCCCAGGCAGGGCAAAGTACATCCCAATTGGGTTGCCCGAGCGGGGTCTCGTACCGGTGCCTTTATCTGTGCACGTACAGACCGTGTAGAGTGTGACGATGTGCTTATCTGGCCTCTCACCTCTCAAATCAGAACCATCTTTATTTAAGTAAGGTGTTCTTGTTTGGAGGCTTGTGAAAAAAGTATACTGACCGAGTTAGCAATATAAATACAATTTACTAATTAGCAGGGTGAAGCAGATGAGATGCGACACTCAATTTGTGGGACACACGCTCCGGATATTTATCCAATTATAAGCAAACATTTTTAATATGTATCAAATGGATATAAACTATAACCTATTTTAAAGTTATGTTGTTTATGATAAAACCTAAAAAACCCTTCAAAAATAAAAGTATTAAATTCTTCATTTTAAAGTATCAAGTAAACAATATAATTCCAATAACGTAGGCTACAATGCTTAAATAAAAATAAAATACCTGTAATACAAAACTTGTGTCTTGTGGCGCTGCCGCTGCGAACTCCAGGTCCCAGGGCCAGACTCAAATCATCATCATCATCATCATCATCATCATATCCTACAATGATGATTCCACAGAGGCCTTTGTTTCGAGGACTTTTATATCAGGAGAGGGCCTATATTTTGTTAAAAACCCATTAGATGTACGGAAAAAGAAAAATATCATTGATAAATATCATTGCCAAAGAGCTTTTGAATGCAGGCTGTAAACCGGTTTCCATTGGTGTGGCAAAGTATAATTTACTTATACCATGGCAGTAAAAGGAGAAAATAAAACACTTATAGGTCCACAGAGGTATTATTTATTAATGTAGTACAATTATTAAACTCCAGTGAACGTGTTGCCAAAATCTATAAATATTTCACATATAAAATGTAGGTCGATCTAGAGTTTGTCTTGCTCTTTATTCATAGAATCAGCCATTGTACCTTACCTCAACAACAACACTTATACATATACTTGAGACCAACTCCAACTGCATCGACCTTGGTGGACGGATGATGTGGACACGTTCAAGACTGACACCCAAATGAATGAGTGAGTGAATAGATGGATGGATGAATTAATATATCAGTGAACTAATGAATGAAAGCATGGATAAAAAATGAATGAACGATTGATTGACTGATTGATTTTATGAATTAACGAATGAATGAATTAATATAAGTTAGATAGGAATTTTTTTTTGTAGTGGCCATAGGCTTAGAAAAAGTTAACTTTTTTAGAAACATTTAATGAAATATAAATTTATGAAGATATGCTTTCATTTAAAGAATATAAATCAAATCAAACATATAGCGCCTGTCTCTTATACACATCTAGATGTGTATAAGAGACAGCATACTTCGTCCCCCACCATCAGCACCCCATTTCAAGACTCCTAGATACGCCACTGTGTGGAATGTCTTGAGCCTAGCGAGGTTTGTTAATTTGTCGAAATAAGAGTGGTCTTTTGTTCATTAGCAAACGAATTTAGCATTGTTAAGTTGATTTATACGCATAGAAAATCTTTGAAAGTATTCAATTAATAAAATCAATCTTGTTTTTAAATCGAAAATTGAACTAAAATTGAGATTTATTGGAAATTACACATAGAAATAACTTTCACACCCAGTCTTTATTTATGTAATCGAATGTATAAATTATAACATCTGTTCTGTTTAAAATTCGTTATTCTTTGGCCGAGGCTACCTCAAGCCTAATATCGGTATTCAAAGAAGTGACGAAACATTGAATATTATTGTATGCCGCAGTAGTTGTTCAAGATATCGTTATTACTATATTAAAAGTTATTTTCTTAGGGGTGGGTTGATCCTAAAATTTTAATTGGCTTATCTGACTCACCCCCACACTAAACTGTACTTAAGAAAAAAAAATTGGTATCTGGTATTAATGTACATTTATGTTGAATGAACTTTGTGTGGACATAAAAAACAATTTGAAGTTGAAATTTTGAATTTGTTATTATTATCTCTTGTATTTTTCATTGTATCCTTAATTATGTCCTTCCCCTGGTGGTTTAATTTATTGCTTCATGTGTATGTCTGTGGAACATAGTGGTAGTTCCAAACCACGTTGACGTTAAATTAGCTCTAAGTTATCAAAACAACAAAATCTACTCAGACCCGGATGACACAATTCATGCCAACCACACCCAACACTTAACGAGGATTGTCGCGTACTCGATTCTTGAGGTGGATCCGTAAAGTTAGATTTCATCACAGGTGTTACTATGAGGCTAAAAGGGTGTATTCTATTTTTATTTTTTCATTTAATCATCTATTTTTGGCCTACTAAAAAATATTTTTGAAGCAATTTCACATACAGTTTTGTTACTGACACAGAAAATATTTCTGCTGGCTAGACCTATTCTTGTTGCCATTTGTTCCAATGCTTGGACCTGCTTAATGTTGACAATTCACTTCATGTTACCAAAATTATAGGCCTAATTATTACTTTTTTATTTCCATGTCACTTTATTGTTATCATTGGTAATTGAAAGCCAGTATAAAGATCGCCTTCTGTTATTGAATGTGAAGTATTTCTTATTAATCAACTATGATTTTCGCATCTAATTTAATAAATCTAATCCTCTCGTCTTACAACGGATGCTCACTTTAAACAATCGATACTTACAAACGTACGTATACCGTAATTAAATTGAAAATTAGTTTCATATAGAAGGTAATATTACTAATTGTTATCTGAACACAGTTAACTGTGAATGTACGGCGAATAAAATGACCTTGCAAAAAATACAAGGCCATTTTGTTGATAGTGCACTGTGAATAGAGAAGTAATGCCGTATGGCGAACAGTAGAAATGCACAGCGAATCGTAAAAATGCACATTGATAGGAGTAGAAATGCACTGCGAATATCGTCACCGCACAGTGCAAACCATGAGTAGACCTAACTAAACAGAGGACCATACGAATGCACCACCAATTCGCTTGCTGTGCAGTAAACACAAGGCCCGTGTACTTACTTGACTCGTTGAACTTGAGTGACAAGAGGTAATCGAGTCAGTAGGAAATAAAAGGTGCGAAACGTAAACATTGTAAGCATTATTAGTGACCAGTTAGCTACATGTAAATTGAATGACACTAACTATAGCTGTAGCTGATTTTAATTTTTATTGTTGCCTCTGGCTTGCTCATAATCAGTTCAGGACACGGACTAATGCTTGGAAATACTTGATTATGATTAAAATTACTGGAGCACAATGCAATGTGTTACTGTAATTAGCAGCTGAAATATCTCTTCTATCGCTACATTTCAACTTGTGGAAAACTGACAATTATATTTATGTTTTTATGTTTCTTAAATCATGGAGATAAGATTGATTATAGACTATTTTCATTTTAAATAATGCAAAGAAAGCAATTATTAAATGGTTTAAAATGACGATTAGGCCTAGGCCTGTTTATTAACCTTTAATTAATTACATGTATTCAAAAAAGCATACAAGGGCAATTGCTTCAAGAAGAAAAATGTTTATATGTTGCTCAAAATGTATTGGCGATTAGCGATTGAACAAGTACGATAACTCTCCCCGGTGAATCTGGCCCAAGACCGCCTGAGAACTGTAATATTTGCTTCTGTTGCTATCATTAAGTGCGAGGCCTAGAATTGCATGTGTGGTCGTGATCCCATCATGACAGTGGAATCGAGTGATGGTCTCTTGTAGGGCACCCGACACGGAAAAGGGAAAAATTACCCTATGATTGTTTGTAAAGCGATGTCTCCAGCCAGGAGAAACTTCACTTTCACCGGCGGTTTTTCTTTTCACAAGCACGCATAACTTGGCCGCATAGATGTGTTTATGTATACTTGATATTGTTAGTAATGGACTGTCTTACTCTACCCCCAACTTCGATGCTCAAAATGTTCCGAAAGTTTATGGAAACATTCGCTTCATCTGAAATAACAAGTCGCAATATATAAGATCAGATTGTGTGGTCGTGGAAGAAATCATAAGACGCACGAGTATAGACAATGAGCCAATGGCATTGAATATGGCATTAAAGTCGAAATAATTGTCACCGAGGTGATCCGCTGATATTTGATAATTTAAAAAACCAATACAGATAAATTTCATGCAGATGTAAAAACTTGTAGGTCTGTATTACATATACATGTAGGTCTTCTGATGCACAAGACAGCATAAATGAATTAATGTGTTTGGTTGAGTCCATCATGGTTGAGTGCATGAACATTTTCACCGGGACAATTAACAATTTCAGTTTATCAGATATATGAAGAAATTAGAGAACAATTAAAAAAAAAAAAAAACGACGTTAAGGGGAAAATTATTATTATTATTATTATTATTATTATTATTATTTATATTATTATTAATATTATTATTATCAACATCATCATCGTCTTTATTATTATTATTATGTTATTAATATTATTATTATCATCATCGTCTTTATTATTATTATTATTATTATTATTATTATTATTATTATTATATTGAGTACCGTAGCTTATAATACCAACGGCCAAACATGCCTTAGTTTATTGTTATTATTATTATTATTATTGTTGTTATTATTTATATTATTATTAATATTATTATTATCAACATCATCATCGTCTTTATTATTATTATTATGTTATTAATATTATTATTATCATCATCATCTTTATTATTATTATTATTATATTATTATCATCACCATCATCATCTTTATTATTATTATTATTATTATTATTATTATTATTATTATTATTATTATTATATTGAGTACCGTAGCTTATAATACCAACGGCCAACCATGCCTTAGTTTAAGGAGTAGGTTTTTTAGTTTCATAAAATAACATCAACTTTTTTCAAAATGTCAAAATCAAAGAGCTTAATCACCAAGCGCATAGGGGCTTTTTTGCATGATGCGCTATACAAATCCAACTATTATTATTTTATTATTATAATATATTAGTATAATATTAGCATTTCATGTAGGCCTATGTGCCCAAAATATTTTATTTGATCAAGACATGACGTGAGGCTATAGGCGTCAAAATATTAGAACATTCAAACATTAGAATAATATGTTAATATGAGTTCATCGTTGTTAAACATTTCGGTGTATATATTTATATACACATATTTATAATAGGTTAAATAAACTGCTAATATGCATCACTCTCCCACGTAACACGTCTAGTGTTGCGATTAATATGGTCCTCGAAGGGCATTGCGTAATTTAATGGTTTTAAGATACCATAATAGAAACACTTAATCTACCGTGCATCATACAGCTTGCGGCGGTGGGGCAACATGCCCCCACGTCCCTTCTGGGTTCTTCGTCCTTCTCTAGGCCTACGCCACAGAAAAACCCGAGGCTAGGACCCCGGTAATGGTATTAATTAACACTAGTGCTCGTTCGGAACCTCAGATTAATTACATTTGTGTCGCTCACTTTTCGAATTGATTATCATTTTGACACGAGTTGGTTGAAGTTGTTTGATTGGCAGCTGAAACCGCTCACAAATCATTCCTGATTAATTATCTTAACAGTAGGCTTACTGTTGTGATTAAGATACTTCACTAATATTTACATAAGTCTGTATTTTTTACTGATTACCCCTGATTTCATGACTAGCGATTTTATCTTCGAAGGATTATCTTTCCCAACGTAACTAGTCGAAATTTATAACCCAGTGCACGGTTAGTTTTGTTATCTTTAACAACACTGGAATTACACTTGGATCATGTCCCTTGGAAGAACAACAGCATTGCAATGTGCAGTGTAACTGTATATTACAGCATATTACTTATGATTCTATAGTTCATCTATAAACATTTAAAATGTTCAAGTATTACTGGAAATAAATTAAAACCATGTTTGGTGCACATTTAATCTTTGTTTACATCGACTTATCACCGATCATCGTCACTACTAAGTCCTTGGAAGATATTCTTAATGATTTTTTACTTAAGAAATTTAATTCAATTATGCAAGATTCATCCCATCCATTATTTTCTGACATTATCATAAATAGATCGGGAAGGGTTAGACATAAACAAAACAAAATATCCACAAACCGTTTTAAAAATTCAGCATTGTACATCGCTTGTAATCTATTTAATCAAAATTTCAGAAGATAACTGCACATGACTCAAATTTTTATTTTCTAAGAAATCTTTATTTAACACTCTATATGTATATGAACGATTCTATGTCATGTACAACAAATATCTGAGAGTGTATTATTTTGACAATAAAGTTGACTTGTATTGTATCTAGTACTACAGTTGTGACGTAATATAATATGCCTACATACTATCACTGCATCCACTGTTTCTCCCAGCTCCCCAGCCGACACATACCAACCATCAATACATTCTAATTCTTTCAGAATTTTATTAACATTCTCCTCTTTTGTTCTACAAAATTTGCGTTATATAACCATTAACTATATTAATATTTGTTAATTTTGATGACCTTGTAAATATAACTTTATTCATCAATTTATTTTATAGTATAATTGGATTGTGAATTTGATAAATTTCTTTTTTTGTGTTGTTGCAACCGTGTAAGTGTAATTTTTTCCTATATATATATGCCTATATATATTTATTTATAGGTGTAATTTTTCTTATATATATATATAGGCCTATATATATATATATATTTATTTATTTGTAAACCAACGATTTCAGCCTACGGGCTGCCTGTTTTGTGTTCTTTTTTATACCGTGAATAAATAAATAAATATTAAAAATATTTGTCCCTTTATTGTAAATAGGTCTTAGGCCCTATATATACACGCTACATTTAAAAACATAAAATACGGTACAATAAGTACCAGACAAACAGATAATAGTTATATAGTTAAAATACTTTTTGGAAATTTATTAATTCACCAAATGTAAATAATATCCGGAACATTCCAATCTTTTAGCATATTTTTATTAGAAGAACGTTATAGGCCAGTCGGATGCCTTGCTGAGCATACAGCGTGCGATTGGACATACATATAGTACTACACCGATACCACGTTGCTAGCACTTACATTGGCAGTATGGCATTAAATTAATACTATACAAAATAAATATTATCTTCTCTCATGCGCCAAGTTTATCATAACAAACTATAGAATTTAAAATTGCTTTGTACATATTATCACTACACTGTAGATAAACTTGAAATTCTAACAATATCTCGCATCTGGAGCTTTATGCGTCATATAACATACATTGATGGATATGATTTTGCATCGGTGATTGTTATTGCATTGTCTATTCAATATACCATCAACGTCTATTGTTGATGATATTATTCTTTTTATAATAATTATCTTGTTATAAGTTTAATCTACGGTGGTAAGTCTTCGGTTTCGAAAGTCTGTTGATTTTTGATAACTATTCATAAATCACTGTAAAGACTTTTTCAATAAACACTTATTGATAAGCCTCATAAATATGGTTGATTTTTACTTAATATGCCAATAAAATATTGCTTGTTTTGCTTGCTGTTATTATAAGTAATATAACTTCGCTTTGTTCATTTGATAAACATTTACGGAATATCAAGTTGTGTTTATTTTAGCTGTACACGGGTTGATTTTAACTAAAATAGATCCATTTTTAAAACGATTAATTTCAATATAATCACTGGTATTGTTGCTTCTAATATTTCACCTTTGTTAATCTCTTTAAGCATCGCAGACGAATATTGACTTATTGTATCGGTTAGAAAAATATAAATTTTTAATTGAATGCAAATTATTAGAGGTTTTAACCAAATAATTGCTTGGCAAATGTATATAACAACTTGTTGTATTTATATTGTAACTTATGATTTTAATTAGCTTTGTTCGTTTGCGTGAGTTTGTAACGACTCAATATCGTTGTTCTTTTAATGCTGTGAAAGCACATAAAGCTAATGTATTATGGTAACGTATGTTTAATTTATAAAATGTACCTTTATAATTTCAATTTATTTCATAAAACAAAAATAGAGAAAAACAAATGTCACAACACATTATTAATATAAACGTGATTAAATATTACAATTTTCATAAATTGAATAATTCATATAGCCTATTTCGAAAAGGAATTTTATCACTAATTGAAGATTTTCTAAAAACTAATAAAATACCGGTACTTGATCAATGATGGAGCTATAGGACTTATGGTACATCCATTTCAGGTGTGGGTATACATGAACAGCGGATCATACAGGCGTAATAACATTAACACCAAAGGTCAACGTTTCCAAGCAGTGTTCACAAATATTTAGAACATCGGTCAATATTAGAAGATTTTGTTATTAAAGAGGCTCTCCCATCAGACGACGTTTTAACTAAAGTTGAACCCACATTTTTCTGTTGAAATTGCATCCATCTTTGGCTTTCATATTGTATTGGCACTGATACATTGCGTTGACAAAATAACACATATATGCCCTTGGTGAGCATTTAAATGTACGAAACAAATACGGCATCTTAAGAGATAGAGCAACTCTAATACTTTATTGAAATCGAAATGACGCGGCGTTTCCAGTTGACGTAACCCGGTTCACTAAGTGTGTCATCATTGGGATGTTACCAAATCAATAGCCCGCGTATGTTTCTTCAGACGTTGTGTCATGATTATTGACAATGATAACTGTGGCCTTAATGTGTAAGGTGTGAAAAGAATAATCGGTATTTCATTTGGTTAAGTAAATAAGCACGCACTGTTTACCTTATACGCTTGAGTGCGCACGTGCGAAATTGCGTTAATGGGCCGTGCGTTTGGAGAGTCCAACGACCCCATTCACCGTCTAGTCCTACTTTTTCCTCTCTATTTTTAACCCAGAGTATAATTAATAAAGATATAAATGTAAACATTGCTGAGGCATGTTATGAAATAGGCCGTAGGCCCTACCTACATCCACATTATTTGATGTTTTTCTAATGAATGATTACGAATATTCTACATAAAACCCTAAATCTGACAGATGTATTTGTCTGGTTTGATATTAAAACCATAAACCAAGTAAACTACATGACGTGGTTTATGATATTAAAATCATAACCACTTGGTGTATTTTTCTTACAAAAGCTTACATTGAGCCTTGATGATGCGCATTAGTAATATAATATTACAATTATAATTGTTTTCTTTTGTATCACAATTCACGATTTTCAGACTCTGAAGGCCGTGGTAAGTTACTATACTTCACACAGATTTTTCCTCTTTTTCTCGTTTTCAGTTGTTTTTCTTGTCTATGGATCACTTTGTGACAAGTGTCTATGGCACTTCTTGTTGTGATCCTGACCATTTATTGTTGTTTTTCTTTTTTCTGAAAGAATATATTTTTATCTTAGAATTTGTGTTATACGATTAAATTATGGCAACACCGTATACATGATTCATCTTATTATACTGCAGGCTTAATTATATGTCCAGTAGACTTTTCACGGTTTCTCCTTCAGTCCCATTTCCTACCGTTTCTGTTACGTTTCCATGTTAGCTAGTTTTCCCCGCAAGACGTTAACCTTAACGGATGACGTCATAAGGTATTAATCTTGCGTTGTGGAGTACGTTAATTTCAGGATTTTACGTGCTTGACGTACGTTTATAGTTACGGGTTTGTGCATGCGTATTTCGATTTGTTTGCAAAAGGGGAGAAGCTATCGCGTTGCACGTTGGTACTAACGTTAAAGTTAAGGTTAACGTCGTGCGTCGAAAACTAATTAGTTTATTACTTTATTCGGCTTGTTTTTCTGGACTTTCAATATTCATATAAATGAGAATGCTAATAAAACATAGACCACATAGGCTTTGTAGAAAATGCAATTGAGCTGACGAGTAGCGATTGAATGTGCATAAGCATATTGTATAACGATAAATAACGTACGTCTCAGAACTGAAATTTTTGCTAACATTAATTTAAATATTATTAGACCAAATTAAAGTTTTATAGGACATCTGTCTTATGCACCTATTCAAAGTCTCTGTGCCTATCAGAGCTCCTCCAACAACCACCCCACCCCCTTTATTAACACAAGAACTCTACTGCAATGTGCCAACCGAAGATATTGTGATTGTAGGTAAATGCCTACTGTATATTCGAGACAATTCCCTTCTCTTCTCTTCATGAGAATTTCTCTTCCATTTTTCCTTAAGCAAATTAACATTATTTTTTTCATCAATGCGTGTTGTCGACTCATTATTAGACTTAATGCATGCGAATGTGGTTTTGCACACGTGCTTCTCACAAATTCATTTTCAATTCATCGTGCAGCAATTTGACAAACGTGTGTCCACATATTTGATTACGTAAAGATAACTCATTTGTAATAACTCTACATCACGTTTTGCACTCCCGCTGAAGTTCTATCGACAGTGAACATAATATGGGAGCTAATAAGTAATTTCTAGCTCATTAGAAAGTCAACCAGGCCCTTTAGGCACACTTATCAACCCGAGAACAACCATGGTATTACGGGTCTCGCTAGTGGAGACCAGCGTCCGTAGGCCACTGTGGGATACAAGAACATCATTTCTTTCCCTACTGGTTGGCCTTTTGCTGAGCCAACAGCCAAGCTTAGCTCCCGTGAGGACTTAGTCGTGATGCTAGGTGATGAAGTAAGAATAAGTAAAATAATCATTTATATCAATTAGAGTAATTTGTCAGTGATTTCTTGAAACGACGGGAGATGGTGTTACGGGTGACCCCACTTGCTTCCATCCATCAGGGTTAGCAACATGTAGCTGATTATTGCTAGTTTGTTGCTAACGAACGCTGTTGGATCCGATACATAATGTCAAGATGAGATCGAATAGCAAATTAGAAATCCAAGATAGAATAGTGGGTGACAAACTAGTCTATCAATTTTGGGACCCAATGTGTAATTACAAGTGGAAGTTCTTTTAGCACACAATGGGAGTGATGAAAGTAAATGGATCTTCATTTCTATAATGACAAGTTGTTGTTGAATATCATAAACAGCTGTGCTTCACAAATGTAAACCAATCTACAAAATATCTTGCGAAAACCTGTCAAATTCTAGAATCGTAATGTCGTCTGTATTGCTAATAGCAAATAACGAATCATTTGTTGTTTCTTTTAAGATGTGGTGGGGATGATGACTACGCTGCTAATAATGCTGATGGTGATGACATCAAGGTGGTAACAATGCACAAGTAACTAAATAAATAGATACATAGTATATGTATGTTATTATCAATTATTATTTGACTTTATTCTGCTAATAATAAATCGAATAATAGTAATACTGTAATAATAGTTGCCATCTGATTGTGTGATGCCCCCTTTAGTAACCTGTCCATTCGAGTTTTATTAGGTCATAGGACCACATTAAACATATCTGCCTAAAAATAAACGCTTGCGGCATGCACATTACAAAACAAACCAAAGTTTGTATTTCTCGTTTGTTTTTTAAATAGGCTAATCTGTGACATTATAAGCCTATATAGAGTATAATAAATATTGAAAGCTTAAGCCTAACTCCATGATATCATTAAATAAGTTATTTTCTAAATATTTTTTTTATGCACCTTGATAAAGACCTTCAGATAGGTCGAAATATTGGTTTTCTCCAATTAAGTGTTATATCTCTGTTTTATTATATTTTAATTTGTGTTCCCCAAGTTAACCTTCAATGATTGTCATCGTCTCCTCATTGTTTTTTTTAAATCATTATTTTATTTTAACTTCCAGCACACATGCAAATCTACGCTCCAATATATATATA
>NW_022744966.1:2052675-2055086 GCF_011630105.1 Anneissia japonica
GATTAAGTGCGACATCCCAAAGCAAGGGATAAAATTAAAGACGATTTATCCCCATTTAAAATTAAATAATGGACTCATGTGTGATCTTTGTAAGTTAGTTAATGAGATGGGATTGAGGCGGATAAAAGGCCGAGGATTCCAATGACACCTCCATTACAAACACTTCGAAATCGACTACTTATCACGATATTCAATACCGTACACTGTCAATAGAAAAAAAGAAACTTTGGAAATTGCAATTGTACAAGAGCGTGAAGAAAACCAACTCGGTCATTAATGTGACTGGTTGAAAAGAACTAGGCAAATAAAAAAAACCACAACAGTTGACAATTCGTCAGTAGTAGCTTAGCCCCCGGTCACCTCATCAATTGTTGTTTACATTTCTACGTGGGAGTGGAAAAATACTTTGGATTAAAGTTTATTTTAGTGAGTGTTTGTATATCAGCGAGAGTAAAACCGACTGATTCAGTACTGGACAAAAGAAGTTGATATAGTACACTCAATAGTAAATTTTGAGCTATTCATAGTTAAGAGCTATACGGTACTTTTAGTCTTGGTCTTGCTGAAGGGCATGGTGGCCTCTGAAGTATGCCTGGTGAACTGCCGGGGTATGATGCGATCATCATCGATAACATAAATGTAACTGGCAAACATGCTTCTGAATGAACGTTTCTTCTAGGAAAGGCAGGCTTAAGCGTGAAGAACACGGTAATGATAACAATAATTATGACCCATATCGATGAAGATAACGATTATAATGATTAATAAACTTGATAGAGGGAAAGGAATTGATAAAGAAAATAATTTAAAATATTAAATAACGATAGGCCTATATCAGTACACAGAATGATAAACAGATTATAAAGTATAAAATACTGACAATAACAAATACATTGCCCTTTATCACGCCTGACTCTCATAAAGGAAAACATTTTAGAAAAAAAAATCATAGTAACAAAACATATGTCTTTATTATTATAATCATATAACGATTATGTATACGTTTTAGCCAAATACTTCATGACCTTCCTTGTTACCACACTACTTGCAGTAGCCTACGTTTGCCAGACTACGGTAGTTTATTTTTAAGTTGTGCACAAACAAAAGTCGTTCACACTTTCCCAAAATATTCCTAAAGTGTGAAAATAAATTGTCTTCGGAGAGTATTGTGGTTGAACGGATGTGTACAAAGCGACGAACATTCAACACTAGTCCCCCTCTCTGTTATTCAAAGCCACAAATCTATAAGGCCTTGGGTGTACCAGGCTTTGAAGGCCTATCATTACTTCACTGATACCATCTTAGAAATTAGCTCCAATAATACAAGAATTGTCGTCCATTCATGTAGCTTCTTTTAATGAAGTAAGAATAATGTTAGGTGTCCTAAAAGGATTTTCTATCGACTTAAGTAACTGACAGTGTCAGTTAAGCAGTTAAGTAAGCAACGATTGTGGAATTATTGAGCCACTGAAAAAACAATATAACTTATTAATCAAGGTGACGATGTTTAAAGCATTGAAACGTTCTAAATGAAGGTTTCATTTAATGGATTATGAATTGTTGCGTATTGTGTAGGTCACTTTGTCAAATTGACTACACTGATACCTTAACAATAAACTCCTCATCCGCATGTTAAACACAGCATTTTAAAATGTATTCATGTTTTCAGTTAGTGCTGTGGATGAAAAATGATTCCAAGGTTTCTTGGGGTTATGTGAAATTAAGGTATTAGTGACATACAACGAATGTTACTTAATACTTAGGCCATGGAGGAATTAATTCCTCCATGCTCAGGCCTATTGTTTACTGTAAATAGAGTTGGAGATTTGAGAATTAGCACACATTTTTTGTAAATAAGATGATATCACAAACGATGGGCCGTACTTCCATCATACAGATTTAATATGTTGGTCTAGTATAACATACATATATATGTATGTATGTATGTATATGTGTATATGTGTATGTATGTATGTATATATGTATGTATGTATGTATGTATGTATATATATATATATACATAAATCATCAAAGAAAGGTAAATCAGTGTTCGAAAAACTGACATAATAATACATCGTGTAGCATAGCTCGCAACGAATGTAGTCCTGTAAATAAATGAATAAATTGTGTAATAAAATGCCTCTGGCGGGACTCCAACCTGCAACCTCTCGCTGTCAAGGCGAGCGTCATAACCATTAGACTACGGAGACTTCAAGGTTGAACAGATTCAAACACCACCAGATACACTTCATTACACAATAATTACGACCAGAAACAAATAGTTGCATATAATATAAATCAAGATAGCCGTTAACACTGTTAAATATATTATATATACATATGTATATATATATATATATATATATATATATATATATATATATATATATATATATATATAGTTATATAAA
>NW_022744966.1:2056596-2058209 GCF_011630105.1 Anneissia japonica
CGTCATAACCACGTCCTAAACTACTACCATTTTATATTATATATTTAATATGACAATATAGGCCTATTTTATGTGACTAAGGCTATATAGGCCCATTTTATATTTTGCTCTGACGAAGGGCACTGCTTTGTCCGAAGGGGAGGCATTTCTATCTGACTGTTTATATAAGTAGCTACAGCGTTTCTGGTTCATTGTTATATGCTTTTATAGCGAATGACATCACCGGTGAACTGCCTGCTAAAATTTGATATCAATAGGACTAACAGAAATTGAAATAACGACCGATTAACGGAAAGACTGACCGATCCACCTACTGATGAATGACCGACCGACACTAATAAACTGTCTTCTAAATTTGAAACCAATAAGAATAACAGAAATTGGAAAAACATACGTTAAATGTAGTGGGGAACTACAGACTGTGACATGCGACATATTGGTCTCACTAATGGTGAGACTGTTATTAAGCCCTACTGATTAGTGGTTACCGAGATGAATACGTGATATCATAATATAGACATAGTTGGCCATTTAAAAAAAAATTCCCCTCACAGGTTTACTTCCCGTTGGGACATGTGTAGATGTGCAGACAACCTGATTTTAGTTCCTCGCATGTTTTTCTGCAAATGGTATTGTAGCATTGTAATATTCTACATTAACTGGCGATAGTAGTTATATTAGCTGTGAGGCAATTTCCGTTACTACATTAGCTGTTGAGCGTTCTACATTAGCTGGGGTTGATTTTCTTCTTTACTACATTAAACTGTTGGTGTTTCTACATTAGCGGGGAGTTTTACTACATAAGCTGTTGAGTGTGCTACATTAACTGTTGATACTACATTAGCTGTTGTTTTCTAAATTAGCAGTTGTAACACTACAGTTAATTGGAACATGGAGGTATAAAAATGATTGGAATAGCCAAGTTTTTTGAATGTTTAGCCTACTTTGGTATCTAGGATAAGTCACAGTCGGGCCTATCGCACCGTACTCTCAGCTGCTTAGAATTTCCGCATGGCTGGATTTCAATATCAGCCAATCACGTATTCAGTGAGTCAATGGAAGTCAAGGCATACCCTACAACCGTGTGGTGGCGTCAGAATAGCCAATTTAACACTGGAATGGAAGCGGTGCTTCTAAGAGTATGTGCGCATGCTTTTCTTCAAAAAAAAAAAAATCGGGACTTCACTGCCGATCGAGTACAGTATTCTATCTATTTAGGCCTAATCTCAATGATTAAAGTTTAAATAAACGTACATACATATGACCTGTGTAGAAGAAACTTTGAATCATTATTATTTGTTAAAACACAGGAATAGGAATTCTTTTGAAAAGAAGATACTATAACTATGCCGGTATTACAAAGAACATTCCATATTTGTATTTTTACTATAGCCCTAGCATCAGTGGCGTAGGGGTCTTGAAATGGAAGGGAGATGACGGGGATGGGAAGGTAAAGCGGGGGATCGGTGATATAACTCGCAAAAAAAGGGTAATTTGAGGTGATTTTTAACTACTTAAGCATGATTTGTGGGCGGAGACACGACTGGGGTGAGCGAGTAATTACATCTAGATGTGTATAAGAGACAGACCTGCAACCTCTCGCTGTCAAGGCG
>NW_022744966.1:2058607-2065618 GCF_011630105.1 Anneissia japonica
CTATAGATGTGAAAAGCTTCATAGATGTGAAAAGTTAACACTTAACAAATATGCCTACACTATATCAATTATTTCAATGAATACCAGGTCTATAATTAGAAAACTAGTCACCAGTAAGTTAGGTTATCTAAAGTCAATACTTCTGCAAAAACTTAACCTGGTGATCATTGAGTTGAACTCTTCTAAGTATATACACGTTGTGAATTAGGATAACTTATCTAAAACCATGTACATTACTTCCTTGCAAAAAACTTAACAAGGTGATCATTGGGCTTAACTTTCTCAAGTAAACACACGTTGTTGATTTTTGAAATCAGTATGCACGTAACAAAGAAAAGAATAGCTATTTAAGTGATGACATTGCCTGGGACGACAAATTGCAAGAAAGGACATCAGAATGACATCGGTTGTGTTTGACAATAGAAGCATCCCTTAAATTCATCCCATATTTTTTTAAGCCGAGTACCCATCGTCTATTAAAAATGCAAAACAATAGTCCTTTCAACTAATTGATTAACAGTATTTTAACTTAACGTATTATATCTGAGAAAACGTGTTTGCACATTCATCGCTCGAATCAAGACACCAGGCCGTAGAAACGACAGTATAATGGAACGTTAGTAATCGGCTCGGCCTAGCGGACACGAGGAAGCTCAGATTGGTTAAAAAGGAACGTCTTAACACTCATGGGTCGATGGAGAAAACATGAGAAACCTGGATAATTAATAACACCACAGCTAAAATGGCGGGCTCACATTTAAAGAACAGATAATCGACTTAATAGTATCTCAGCAAATCTGAAATACTAGCAAGATAACAAATCATCGATCCGTGTTTTTTTCCCACGTATCTCATATGCATGATTGTAAAGTACAATGAATTCAAGATTAAGAATTACCATTAGAAGGAAGTTAGTCACGTCAACTCTCGTCAAATGCATCTGGTAACGTGGGACTGTAAGCATTTTTTCACAAGCAATAATCGTGAAAAAATAATAATAATTACTATAGGCCTATCTCATTATAATCAGCATCATTACGGTATCTTTTCGTAGTGTTTGAGACGTACGAAGCACACAGTTTAATAGGCCTAACAGCCAAGTTGAGCAAAACATCATTTTCCTTGGTTTTCGTTATCGTTAATGTTACAGTTATGATTATCATTACTATTATTTTATCATTAAGTATTAGGTTATTAGTGGTAGTTATTGTTGTTGTAACATTAATTATAATATGTGCTAAGTCGGACTTAGGGGAATACGGTATCCTTTGTGTTATTTTCCCCTTAACGTCGTTTTTTTAATTGTTCTCTAATAATAATGATAATTAAATAATAATAACAATAATAATAATAATAATAATAATAATAATAATAATAATAATAATAATAACAATAATAATAATAATAATAATAATAATAATAATAATAATAATTATTATTATTATTATTATTATTAAATGTATCATTATTGTGCCCATACATATGCCCCAATGAAAAACTAATGATTAGGCCTACAAATAATAGAGAATATATGACAAATTAAACTAAAATATAAAACCCGATTACTTCACTGCATCAATTTCGGCAATGAGAACGCCTGATAGAAACTGCGACGAGAAGTGCATGTGTCGCGCTCTACGGATCGGTTTTCACGCCAGCAGACCATCGCTGCCTTGGACGAATTCATTGACTGAAGTGAAGGCCGATTGACTGTCGGTAGTGAAACAGTAAACATTAAAATCTACAAGAAAACTAAAAAAGGTAATGTTCGTCGTCCAAGTTTGATTTGTTTTTAAATAAAAAGGACTAGTAAACACATGATTTATTTTAAAATCGTATAGGTAACCTTCGTCATTACAACCACATGTTTGGCACATTATTTGATGTTCAGTAATATTTATTAATTTTGTATTTAAAACAACATTTCAGGAGTAGATAAACAAAACAAAAACAAAACAAACAACAAAAACAAAATAAAACATAATGGCCTCCACGGATTACCAAAAGTGAAACACTACTGAGTGTTCTCGAAGGAATTGACAAAAAGAGTTGATACGGGGTACGTTACGACTGGTGAGTCGATAACTGAACATAAACAGATATAATTTTGTAAATATATTTTTGGATGTTATAAAAAATGCACCAAATATTGCAGTCATTGTGGAAATGGGTAGACTTCCTCTATGTATTTATTTATATACAAATGTAATACGATAATGGATAAAGATTTTTTTAATGGATGACGATAAACATGCTAACACACAGGTGCTAATGGTGTTTAGAATTCTGAATATTTTCATGTGTTATTGTTACTGAAGACACAAGGCAGTCAAAAACGACGAGGTAAATGACAGAAGGCATGTTTTTGTGTTTTTAAAGTGTTTTTAAGGTTTTTGTCAATTAATTAAAAATCTATCAACAAGCAACCAATCAACCAATTTATCAATAACAAATTAATCAAGGCATTTTTTTGTTATTTATAAGAATAAAATATCAATCAAAAATATCGTATTACATATAAACGAACAATTATTCAAATCACACTCACTTTATTCTAGATTTCAGCTCACCTATCAATCAATCAACCAACAACCAATCAATTAATTTATCAATAACCAATTAATCAAGGCAACATTATACTTTTTGTAATTTATAAGAACAAAACATCAATTATATATATATGTATGTAGATATATATATATTTATTATATATATATATAATATATATATATATATATACACATCTAGATGTGTATAAGAGACAGCATAAAAAGCATCTTTTCAGAGATTTCATCTTGTCGTCAGCTGCTGATGTTTTGTGCCATAAAACTACAATATATCCAGTATTGAAATTCAATGGGTACTCCGAAGAGATACGGGAACATGCTAGTCACCCATTTTGTTGACAAACGTGCGTGAGACGTACTGGGCGGTGACGTAATGAAACTGAGAAACATAGACTGTTTTTTTGACGGCCTGACTCGATAATTTTTTGACCTAAGCATTGCAGTACAGAATAGATGTGGTTAATTGTACTTACGTGACGTAAGCAACTTGCGAAACATGGCGAAACAGTTACTGATTTTCGGTGGATTTTGGCTGGTTTTTTTTTCGTTGATCCAATATCCAACCTTAAAAAGTAGCGGAATGTGTTCCTGACATATAGAAGCCCCAGTGTATGAGATGACTGCGACCACTGTTCGGGATTTATTTTTGTATGAGATATGAGCACATTCCTGCCAGTGGTTTCAGAGGAGATAGGGGAAGTTACGCGTTGGCGATTAGCAGAATTAATATATAGATTCCTAACAATGATAATAAAAACAAAAATACAATTTAAAATATTCAGGAAAATTTAAGCAAACAAGATACAACAAAGCCAATTGACAAAGCGTTTAAGTGACGAGATGATCATTGACTGGGATGGAGAGACGGAATTTTTAGGATAAGAAACCACGGAGGACGGAGGCTTTAAAAGAAAAGTAAGCTGTCTGACATCAAGAGGAATTCCACTTTTTATGTTGCATTTAATAGGGTTAATGTTTCACGTAGGGGGTTTCAGGCACGGTTGCCTAATTTATATAGTTCTTTAATTCAATCTGATTGCAATATTGATATTTTCTTCAACAGTTATTCCACATTCAAAACACACTGTATTACTGTCTCTAAAAATAATTAAGTATTTTTATTTATTTTATATTTTTTTATTATTATTTTTCTTATTGTTTTAGTTAATAGATGTGTATAAGAGACAGTACATACATAAAAAGCATCTTTTCAGAGATTTCATCTTGTCGTCAGCTGCTGATGTTTTGTGCCATAAAACTACAATATATCCAGTATTGAAATTCAATGGGTACTCCGAAGAGATACGGGAACATGCTAGTCACCCATTTTGTTGACAAACGTGCGTGAGACGTACTGGGCGGTGACGTAATGAAACTGAGAAACATAGACTGTTTTTTTGACGGCCTGACTCGATAATTTTTAGACCTAAGCATTGCAGTACAGAATAGATGTGGTTAATTGTACTTACGTGACGTAAGCAACTTGCGAAACATGGCGAAACAGTTACTGATTTTCGGTGGATTTTGGCTGGTTTTTTTTTCGTTGATCCAATATCCAACCTTAAAAAGTAGCGGAATGTGTTCCTGACATATAGAAGCCCCAGTGTATGAGATGACTGCGACCACTGTTCGGGATTTATTTTTCTCAAGTTCAATATACGAAGATTATAACTTTATGTTTTAATCAATAACAGCCATTATGTAATCGCTGAGGGCGCCCACTGTACATGAACTAGACACCACTACGCATGAACTTTCCGCGACGTAACTAGATGTCGTTATGCACGTTGTATATGCATGCATAAGTACACGTTATTCTGTGTAATTACAAGATGGTACGGTACGCACAATCACGCTTAGTTCATCTTTTTAGTGTCCCCGTCAATTTTCTAAAATCACTGTGATCTTTCCTTTTGTAGAAGAATAAGGACAAAGCCTATCTTGCATCTGTCGTGGGTTCACCATCCAAGAAAGTGCAACTCGCTATACAATTGGGTTTAGACTTGTTTGTTTTAGTGGCAACAGAGGGAGTGCTGTTGTTATAATGTCTCTAGGGACTAAATTGCAAATTGCAATTGTGTTCATTATATTGAATGATTCTCAGTAGCAAAACTAATGTGATCGACAACTGAAATGTGTAAATGGTTAAACATTTTTATATTCATCTACTCAATCTATTATAATCGAGTTGACAGATAGGCGTGAGGGGTGGATTAGTAACTGAACAAGCCAGCGGCGTATAGTAGGTCTCCAAAACAAGTATAACAATTTACCAACGTACTACTTTTTTTGTCCTCAAGTAAATGTGTGTTTTCGGATACTAACCCACCTGTGTAAATGCGTGGATCAAAGTAACTGCCTTTATAAGGGTTGATCAAATTCCAGTTTGAAGAGATCTTAACTGGCACAATTGAATCAACTAAACCCGTTTCAATAACGTAATTTGATTGTGAGCTATTGTACACTAATATTATTGACACGGGGCTGATTGAAACCACAGAATGAACAAAAGAAAAGTGTAATCATAGCCGACAGAATGCCCCTCAGTTATTAGTTATACACGTTTTGTAGATATTGTTCTCGTTCATATAGAAATTACCAAATTATAAGGTTTATGTATTCTTGGTCCCGAGTTCTAGTCTTTAACCAAGAGAATAGCTTCGGGCTGGGACAACTTTTAGAAAACGTCGCATGAAGAGGTAAATCGTGTAGGCGGTTCAACTTGTTTTGCTTGTCAATATTGATCTAAGTTACCTTCGTTATAATAGCTAGACTTAAAGTTTCGAGGAACAAACTTTAATATAGAATTACAATTACTATTGCTATAATATAAATTTTGTTGTCAATTTAAGCCAGTAAAGTTACCAATGTTTAACTTATGAGATAAAATTTAGGACATACACCATAAGAAAGATATTAATAAAATATAAGATTTAATAGGCCTATACTGTAAATAAATGCGAAAAAAATGAAACAAAAATGTCGTTCTATTCGGTATTTCGTAATGTTTCCTCTCATTTAGCGAAATCAAAAAGCCAGATTTATCACCCCTGATCGAATTAAACCAACGGACATTACAAAATATTTGCAATTTAACTAGACGCAGTATAGACTGTAGAGAGATTGTAACGAAGACTTGTTAATAAGGATGATGTTTTGCCCTACCTGACGTGTTATCGTACTGAATACTTAGTACCGGTACGTTTCCAAATACTTGCGAAAAAAATCTGGCAAGTCAGGTAGGGCAAAAAATCATTGCTATTATAATTCTAAATTTTCTGAAGGAAACACCATTGAAACAGACTTGTTAAATTTGTGCTCAAATTTTTAAAACTTTTTTAATTCAATTTTAGTAATTTTTTCAGTTACTCGACTTGCACCGAATCATTACGACAATTCAAACCAAGAACGACAGTTTTACTGATATGACGTCATGTCCTTTTCAGTCTTTTTGATATGACGTCACAATCGTTCTTTGAAGGATGGAATTATTGACTCACTTTTTGACTTAGTTATTCGGACGGATAGTGTATTTGGTTCAGCGATTGAGTTATGTAAATGATTCTACGCGCTCGATCACAGTGAGTCAAGTTGACCAGCAGCTTTGAATATTTACATTATCTAAAAAAACACATAAATAAATAAATATTAAATAATAATAATAAGAATACCCCTTTATAAATCTTTAAAAAGTAAAGCATTTACTGTGATTTCTTTCCTTAAACCTAACTATTAATCTTAATGTTCAGAAACGGAAGCCTTCCTGTTCAAAAGAGAATTCTATTCGAGTTGATTAATGCAAAAGAGTATTGAGTACGTGATAAATGAATACTTGGACATCCATTATAGATCGCTTAAGGCATTTTCAGACATGTTCAACAATTTAAAAGGGGCATTACATTTGGAAGACTCGCTTGATTCAACTTAAAAAATCAAGGCATTTAAAAAATAATATATTGAAACAGATTTTATATTTTATTTTTCTTGATATTTTGTTGTTATAACTTGAAAAGGAAACTCTGTAGTGAAACATGCATCAAGGCAATGAGGAGTTTTGAGGTCTCCAGTCGAAGATGGCGCTGTTCATTGAATTTAAGAGCACTAAGACGCACCTGTAATACAAAACTTTGGAAACTATAATGATGCTCTCAACAATGTAAATTAAGTTCTTTAGAATTATACTGCTACCTGAATTGAATTTCCTAATTGCATATTTATTAGCTTACTAGTGCAATTAGAACCAGAAAAAATACTAAATTCGAAGACGATGGTAATAATTGTTGTTAATAAAAATAATAAGCATAGGCCTTATAAATAAACAAAAACCATATCATTTTTGCTTCAACCATTTTGTTTGCAGTCTTCTAGTATGGACACATACACACCCACACACACACACAAATATAATATACGATAAAACTTTATTTTCACAACGGAACAAAAT
>NW_022744966.1:2065762-2066806 GCF_011630105.1 Anneissia japonica
TATTATATATATATTATATATATATATATATATATAAATTTTAAAAGGCAAATGGGAAAAACCCATAAAATAGCAAACGGCCACATAATGCAAAAGTATTTAAAATTAAAACGGAACAGTAGAGAAAATCCGATTAGAATGACAAAATAAACTAAGCATCCACTGGAAGTAATCCCAATATCTGCAGACGGTTCTGGGTTCAAATCCTGTGACAGCAGAATTTTTTCGACCAAAACACATCGCCACTCCATACGCCTCGTAATGAGAGGGCGTTGGACAGCATCATGCTATTTCATTTATTGTTTAAGGCCCATAATATCAGCCGACCTTATACGCTGAAAAAGTCACCCTCTATAGATATGGTTAAAGTAAAAAAAGAAACAAGAAAATGCGTTATATAAAGCAATACTACGTCGTGCAACTGTCGACGACCCTCAACCGACGAATCCATTATTAATTTTATTAATGCAGCTTCTTGATATTTTATATCACAAAAGAGGGCCATATGTAAAACAGGCTGTTACATCTCCTGATATGTTATCCTGTATAAATATGTTCAATAAATAAATAAACAATAAATAAATAAATCTCCACTCGACGACATGACATTCTCCACGGCATCGCGTTGGCGACGACTGCCAACGCAGTGTTCTCTTCACAGGCAAACTATCCCTTATATATATTCATATTGTCAGTAAATTAACGAATTTGCATATACAGGAAAGTGCAGGTGAGAATTCGGAATGGTTATTTGCTGGAAATATTTCGAGTACTTTTCCGAAAAACTTCAAACTTTCAATGGAATAGAGTTTGTTTCAGGCAATCTCACTTTGCCTAACAAAAAAAATTACATTTTGACTCAACTTTTTGACATTGTCACTTTTTGCACAAAAGTGCTTATCTCGCCGAATTGAGAACTAAGTGCAAATTTTTGACTTTCCGCCATATTTCGAGTACATTTGAGAAACACTTCAAACTTTCAATAGAATAGTGTTTGTTTCAGGCTATCTCACTTTGCCTAACAAAAAAAAATTGTATTTTGAC
>NW_022744966.1:2066823-2067442 GCF_011630105.1 Anneissia japonica
AAAAGTGCTTATCTCGCCGAGTTGAGCACTTAGTGCAAATTTTTGACTTTCCACCATATTTCGAGTACTTTTCCGAAAAACTTCAAACTTTCAATTGAATAGTGTTTGTTTCAGCCTATCTCACTTTTCTTAACAAAAAAAAATTATATTTTGACTTTAACTTTTTAACATTGTCACTTTTTGCAGAAAAGTGCTTATCTCGCTGAGTTGAGCACTTAGTGCAAATATTTGACTTTCCGCCATATTTCGAGTACTTTTCCGAAAAACTTCAAACTTTCAATGAAATAATGTTTGTTTCAGGCTATCTCACTTTGCCTAACAAAAAAAAATTATATTTTGACTTAACTTTTTAACATTGTCACTTTTTGCACAAAAGTGCTTATTTCGCCGAGTTGAGCATTTAGGGCAAATTTTTGACTTTCCGCCATATTTCGAGTACTTTTCCGAAAAACTTTCAATGGAATAGAGTTTGTTTAAGGCAATCTCACTTCGCCTAACAAAAAAAATTACATTTTGACTCAACTTTTAGACATTGTCACTTTTTGCACAAAAGTGCTTATCTCGCCGAGTTGAGCACTTAGTGCAAATTTTTGACTTTCCGCCATATTTCGAGTACATT
>NW_022744966.1:2067873-2071618 GCF_011630105.1 Anneissia japonica
TTGACGTTTTTTTCAGGATATATACAATTTATTGCACGAATACTTCGGAAGCACCTAATAAAAGAAGTATGAAAAATTATTTGATTATTATTATTATAATTATTATAATAATAATAATAATAATTATTATTATTATTATTATTATTATTATTATTATTATCACTCAAATCTTATTATCACGTTGTAATGTGTCGTTTGCCATACCACATTGCATTACCAAGAAAGATTGTTCATTCCACTACAGATTATTGCAAGAAAATAGCCTTGAATATTGTAATTCAAATATTAAATAAGATTGTGAAAGCTTTAGAAAATAAATCAAAATTTGAAGGAAACTATCAAAAAGATTGCTATTATATCAGTGTTATTTACCAGTTTGAATTATCGGAGCAACATGAGAGATATTAGCCAATCAGCGTGCGATGCTTGGGAGAGATGCGCGTTTAAGAGATCTTTGAGTGGGTCTTTCTACGTCATCACCTGGAAATGTTAAGGCTATTGCGAAAATCCAGTTTGAAGTGTTGATAAGCATCTTACGGTGGCCATTTTGAAACACTTGAAAATTGGGTTGGAGTGAAATCAACTGATCTTTTTTGATGGTATAAAAATAAGTAGGTCTACATGTAATTCAGCAATTTAGCTGCGAAATAAATCTAAAATCTGAACTACAACAACTGTTTTGTTACTCTCTAAGAATGAACGAAAAATTAAGTACCATAGTTTTGATAATTTGATTTAGTTAGGAATTTCATTTTACATTTTATTTGCTTTTTGATTGTATATTTGGTTTATCTTCATTTAGAGAAGCGTAGTTCAGTTGGCTAAACTTGTGGTAGCTGCTGTGTGTATGCTGAACTGTGGCGATCACTAGGTCCCCATCTATTCCCATCGTTGCTACTTGTGGTAGCTGCTGTGTGTGTGCTGAACCGTGGAGATCACTAGGTCCCCATCTATTCCGATCGCCTCTCTCCTTGTTTCAGCTGGAGGGCTAAAACGCAATTTCGGAATACGCTATTTAGTTTCTACTTTAAGATACGTAAGGATTTGATTGAGTGATTGGCTTCTATTCAGAGAAAAATAATTTCAATTTCGAAATCGCTTAAACGAATGAAACATTTATTAAATCAATTTCATTTTGGCGAGATGGCCTTAATTCTAATCTAAATTAATAGAAAATTCAACAGGTGATTTCGAATCTTTTTCATTTTATGGTTTATCAAATGTTTGTTTAACCACACTGGCCTTTAAGCGCCCTGTGATCCCCTCTACTAATCGAATAAAAAAATGACAAATCATTCGTGCAAACTTATTAAAAGCAGTTCACCGCATTCTGTGAAGCCCGCACGTTCGAATCAGTAGGACATTTTAGACCACAGGTATCACCTACGACCCATCCTATGGACTCATTATCTTTGACATCATATTAAATTAAACAAAATAAGATTGCAAATATGTCTTTGCACAACTATCCACAGTAAGGTATGCATGTTTGGAAACTCCCCAAGCATCTTAGCAAAATGCATCGGTGGTCTGTTCACGTACTCTCAAATTATACTGCACGTTTCAGCAGTCGGAGTATATTTTGTTTCATTTAATTATTCTAATAGCCATTTCAATATGTTTTGATTTGGTTTTATTTTACAAGTATTTTGCATAACCGAGCAAAGGTTGCATAGGCGCTTTGTCAACAACTCATTATAGGCGGTAAGTCACAGCGCCCCCTAGGAAGATTTGCACAGTCGGCAGCTTTTGCTGATCCCATCCTCGAGGAGACAATATATCGCCCGGGGGTTACACAAACAAAACGTGACAATTCTGTATATGTTATGGATTGAGCTCAGTTGTAAGGAAATTATTCTATTGAAGCTCATGTCAAGTTTACGAAAGGAAATCAAGAATTGCAAACTTGTTTATTGTACCTGATTCAATTAGAGGGTTTTATTTCGAAACAAGTGGGCCAACTGAAACGATGGTCGGCTTCAGAGACAAAAACACGAGAATAAATTACTTTGTGTACATTGTTTATAGATATAGATATTTCGATTATTTCAAACAAACATTCTTGATGGAGAAAACCACAAAGCTGTTGGTATAATGTAGACCAATTGTGATCAGGTTTCCTTACATCGTACTTGGAAACTTTAGTGCCCAACTACTACCTAAAGATAGATTGCTGGTTAAAATGTAAATATTTAAGCTTCAGAAAATAACAATTTTACATTCGGTACCTTCTCGACTGTTTAAACAATTTTGAACAAAAACTTGGAACTTTCCGGATCTGGGAAGTGGGCACACACCCCTCCTAGATACGGGCCTATATATAAGGCATGAAGTGTGGTATTATCGGTATTACCTCCCCTAAAGGTATCTGTATCTTAACTTCCTTAAGACATTGCAGTATAAACATGTTTTAAGGATTTTTATATTTCAATAAGAAATAATTCGTTTCATTAGTTAATTGATTTTGACATGTCCTCTTGGCAAACAGATCTCTGATTGGATAGCTAGGATTACTTGTTTAGTAGTCTGCTGGATGCTAGATCACGTGGCCTGATATGATGACATGACCTCAAGATGGATAGCGCTAAGCGACATATGACACCTGACCCCGATGCCAACAGTTCAACATCAGGACATCCGACTGTTTGTGCCCTGAAGCAATTTTCTTCCACTTACTTTATCATTTGTTTCCAATTTCAAAGATTAAAACATGCCAGTGTATTTTCGTTGCAAATTTATAAAATAAACATGTAAAAAACACTCAAAGGTAGGCCGATTCAGTTTTCAAACGAATTGAATCATATTGACGAAATCTTAGCCCGGGTGGCTTCT
Source organism: Anneissia japonica (assembly GCF_011630105.1). Classification (NCBI taxonomy): domain Eukaryota; kingdom Metazoa; phylum Echinodermata; class Crinoidea; order Comatulida; family Comatulidae; genus Anneissia; species Anneissia japonica. The sequence continues at coordinate 2,070,706 of NW_022744966.1, forward strand.
GGGCATGTTGGTGATCACATGAAATGTGGAAGCCGGTTACCAGGCCTAGATTTTGACTGATACCAGAAAAATCAATTACTACTAAACAATAACCAAGAGCGCAGCTAAATTTGATTTATTGACAAAATATGATTCGTGAATCTAATTTATATTCCCCTGTTATGTAGGTCAGGTTCGATTTAAACATAAGTGGTAGGTCTACAAAATATTCAAAAATATCAAACTATATTTATGTAAAAATGACCGAATGTTCAACAACTTTCCTGGATAAGAAATGCACTAAAATGAATTTATATATTTTATTTAATTATTTTAATTATGGTTTGAAAAATCTCTGTTTTTGCGTGATTTGGTATTTGGCATAAAAACGTGGGTTTTATTCTTTAAGAAACAAACTCTAATTGGCCTATCTTACCGTACTCTGAAAAAGAACTTAATTTAATATCAGGAATTATGAAGACAGATTATAGAGAAACAGATATGACAACTTTAACTAACTCTAAGTTTCCGAAATAATAATTCTGAAGATGTTTACTTAATTTTATGAGGCTGTGTTTGCGGTAGTTAATTCTAGAATGTCAAAATATCAGGGTGGCCATTCCATCAATGAGTACCGCAACGTAGAAAGGTGAAGCCAAGCTATCATCTACTATTCTAGCCGTGTTTATGCGCACTGTTCGATGTACGATACCTGGCGAGAAGGCAAAGTGTGCCGCTGAGGTTCATGGGTGGGTATTAGCATCCGGAATTTAAGTTGATACTTCTGCTAAGTGGCCACTGTGCGTATTCAGCCGATGACGATTGGCGGGGAACCTCTTGAAGAAAGTTGTCAAACTCAAGAGGGCATGCTACATTTTTATCATCAGACAATTTTCGCACTCGCAGATTCCTCTTCTTTAATATTTCAATAGGC
>NW_022744966.1:2072453-2080656 GCF_011630105.1 Anneissia japonica
CCTATTTATCTATATTTCAAGTGAAACACACACACATGGTTTATAAGTAATTAAGCATTTAAAATAAACATAGGTCTAAGTAATATTTGTCGTAGCCTACCCATGTTTTGTCAAAATTTGCGTGTTTACGTGCTTATGCACTGCAAATACCGTTAATTTAGCTACATGTGGCTAGCAGGTATTTAACTATTTTAAAAAATAATGTTCTTAGAGATTGAGACGTTCGTAGCTTTGTATAAACATTTTTTTATAATCACCTTTTATTCCACGTAAACCAAATAGATTCGTTTTGTTAAGAACATACAATGCTGTTTTCTGTACAAACAAAGATATTTCCTTTATATATTAGTAGTAGGGTTTCGTGCGACCCTTTGCCCTCTGAATTGATTCGATAATTCATTAAAATGGCAATACTTAGATGGATTTATTAGCGGCAGCTAAAGACAACGTTATAACTGTTATTAAGAACTGAGCAATGCCAAAAACAATCATAAAAAATCTATCAAGGACCCTAGCAACTTCCATCCACTCAGTCGCTTGATGTACTGTCTCTTATACACATCTAAGTGCTACCGTTTTCTTATTGTTTGATATCATTAAATGATATTATACAAATCTAAATGAAGAGTAATTTTATAATGAATTGTATACAGTACACTACAGAAAGCCAACGTTTACCAATTGTCTGGACGTCCTATCTTAACGTAGGTTGACGAAACAAGGACCGTGTCATTGGGTATTAGGGAGCTTTCGATTGTACGACGACGGTAGGACTAGAACGTAATGACGTCATTAAAAGTCATCTGCGCATGCGAGGACGTTAAGCTGGTTTTCCACTAGGCAATTTATTCGCGCGAATCGGAGGCGTCGGTTCGGTTTCTGAGCTCTGATTGGTTGCGCACATTTTTCGCTTCGCAAAAAGTAGAAACAGTTCAAACTACTAATTTCGCTGAAGCGAAAACTCCGATAGAAATGTGAATGCGCATGTGCATGAACGACGCTTTCGATTCGCGCGAATAAATTCGCCTAGTGGAAAACCCGCTTAAAGGTCACCTCGCTCGTCGCTTAAAGGTCACCTGGAACGCAATTTGGCCAAATCTACGTATGCAGAGAACGAGGACCCATGTAGGACGGTCACGCATGAGTGATTCCGTTCTAGCGTCGCGTCGTCGCACAAATCGAAAGCTCCCTATTGTGACGTCATCGACGCCGTATAATCTTAGTACCTGTACTAGCAAGCACCTCGTTGGTAAAGTAATAGGCCTACAGTGTGAGCCTCATGTACCGGGAGCTAGTCATTTGTCATCTTGAAAATAGCCTTTAGCTATCAGACCAATAACTTTTATATGGGCGGCCACCTGGCTGGTAAAATCTACGTGATAATATTTAAATATCACTTTTTCGTTACTTTTAGAATATATAGGCCTATTAAACAGCCTATTTATAAGGATCATTTAAGACTCTGTTAAAATTAGATGATGACATATGATGATAATTAAAATGATGATTAAAATAACTAAGCTGATGATTTTAATGATCATTATGTTGTTACCAGTAAATTACTGGTATGAAGTTGACCGATTCGTTTTTGCTATATAAGCCCAGGGAGCTATTTAGGGAGTATACATTTAGGTCTATGAACACATGGCCAACAGCTATCCGGAATTAAAACAAACTTATTAGGATGGTAAGTCGTTACATGTTTCGATTTAGGTTTACATAAATAAATCATAATTTTAAAATTAACACCTATTTATCTATATTTCAAGTGGAACACACACACATGGTTTATAAGTAATTAAGCATTTAAAATAAACATAGGTCTAAGTAATATTTGTCGTAGCCTACCCATGTTTTGTCAAAATTTGCGTGTTTACGTGCTTATGCACTGCAAATACCGTTAATTTAGCTACATGTGGCTAGCAGGTATTTAACTATTTTAAAAAATAATGTTCTTAGAGATTGAGACGTTCGTAGCTTTGTATAAACATTTTTTTATAATCACCTTTTATTCCACGTAAACCAAATAGATTCGTTTTGTTAAGAACATACAATGCTGTTTTCTGTACAAACAAAGATATTTCCTTTATATATTAGTAGTAGGGTTTCGTGCGACCCTTTGCCCTCTGAATTGATTCGATAATTCATTAAAATGGCAATACTTAGATGGATTTATTAGCGGCAGCTAAAGACAACGTTATAACTGTTATTAAGAACTGAGCAATGCCAAAAACAATCATAAAAAAATCTATCAAGGACCCTAGCAACTTCCATCCACTCAGTCGCTTGATGTATGCTGTCTGTTTTTTCGCGTGTCATACAACCGATACAAAATATGTTTTTGGCCATGCTTATTACATAGGCCTACTTCTCCAGTAGGTTCTCATGGTATTGTGAGTTAGTCTCCGTCGTACAGCACTCGGGTGAGGAGGTGTTGCTATCTGTCTCTGTGACGTATGCTCTCCCTTCGTCATGTTGAAACACAAAATAAACAATCCCCATGTCGTCTACTAACAGCGTTTAGTTTGTACCCTTCTGGAAAGCGACATACGGAACTGATTCTTCTGAAGATTTTGAAATGCCATTCCGTATACATAACGCGCTGGCTAGTTTCACTAATACAAGTGTGTGCAGCCATTTTGGAACCCTTTTGCTGTGGCCGTGGTGCAGTGGCGTATCTAGCAGTATTAAAATGGGGGGGGGGCGACCAAAATATGAGGGGGCGTGGAATTTATTTTCGGTGGCCACGCCCACTGAAAAATATTGCTTCTTAGATTCCCGAATACACGTTAACCGTGACAGCATAAGCATAAGCCTAGCCTAATTTTTTTTTCTTCGAAGTTTTCTGTTCGAAAGCTTTTGTAGGGGGGGGGGGTGCCCCCTGGATACGCCACTGCCGTGGTGATGGATCCCTAGGATGCTGACTGTGATAGCAGCACAGATGCCAACTGAGATGATATTCAAGACGAAGTATTGACCTGTGCGAAAAAGGGGCAGACCATCAGACTGTTGTCGAAGACGTCAACTAGGATAGAATAGAAGTATTTTGTGTGTGAATCACTCACCAAGGATAACGCACTAAATCCGATAACCTGTTTCCAGTTTGGTCTTTCTGGTGGTAAAATGGGCAGTACACCGGAAGACAATCTGCTACTCTATTCCGAAGAGGGTACTGCCTTTAACGTGCACATGGGCCATAACTGCACGGGGCCAACGGCTTAAACGTCCCACCCGAAAGACGGTGCGATATTGTAACTTGTATTTCGGCCCTCCAGCAGAAACACAAGAAGAGCAGCAGATGGAATTGAACCAGGAACCAAGACATCCACGGTTCACACAGTAACTATCACCAGTTAAGCCGACTGAGCTTATGCTGCTAATGAATATACCCCACATAAACGATAGACTCGTAGGCCTACTAAAGACGCATATGTGGGATCACACAGTTAACAATGACATCACACCAAACAGTCATAGCAGCGTGACCACTGCTTAGGTATTTACCCAAGATCTTGGGTATTTTGACTTGGTCTTGGGTTCTTGGGTAATCCGTTCAAATCCTTGGGTATTTTATTTTTACTAAGAAAATTAAATATTTTTGTCAGAGAGGAAGAATTAAGAAGTAACAAAGTATATTTCAGTCCATTCAAGTAAACAAAACTCAACGAAGTGCACATAACATTGTTAATTGGCTGTTAATTGCTATAAACATGGGTTCAGAATTGTTTATTTGTGATTTACGTTGCCACTGATCTTACCTAATTAATGCATTACATAATAAAACTTGATCACTGATCTACTGATAACACTGGCCGACTGAGGGCGTATTTTTCTATCCGTATTATCACCTCATGAATATTAATTTTAATAATTAACACAAACAATTACAATAAAAAATTGGTTTATAAATTTAACTAAAAGAGAAACTATACATGCGAAAAACAAGTATTTTTCAAATTTTAATGCATTTTCAGGAAGCTTGGGTAATTTTGGGCAATTTTTGCTGAATCTTGGGTGATTTCGACCCAGTCATTGGGTATATCAAAAATTGTGAGTGGTCACGCTGAGTCATTGGCCTACATGCTATCAACCACCGAAACAGGCGTGATCATACAATGCGATCAACCACGTACACACACCCAGGTGATAGGAACGCACATTCAATCACACGTACTTGCGATATCACACATGTTTTAAACGTACACACCTTAACATAAACACATAAATTGTGATCCTACACGCATCTTTAGGCACGATAACACGCACACAGTTGTACATGCGCCACAATGCATCATCAGACACAATACTAACAATATATAGGCTAGGTTACCGTAATTACCTTTACATGCGTTACGTGTCATAAATCATTTGTTGGATAATAAATAGCCGAAAAAACAGCCTGGCAACTTACCTATGAGCGGAACAACCTCTGAAGTCGGTGGCATAGTTTCCGCGACCAGAAGCAAGAACACAGTCAGCGATACGAGTATAGTGAGTGAGTGTGACCTTCTCACCTGCGTCAGACGGCAGGTAAAATCCAAGAAGTACTAGAACAGAAACTATAATACAAGGTAAAATCAAATTTAGGAAGAAAAAAAGAGGTTGTCGCTTTAGGATGACATAGAAACGTAGATCCGGAGGTTCATTGCAGCATGAGTAATACGTCACGAATCTCTCTGTTGGTAAACTTTCAAGTGTCCACTCTCCACTCTGGAAGGATGTTGTGTCGCCCTCTTCATACGGACACGAGATATTTAGCTGGTTTCCGTTGTCCATGAGCCAAACTTTAACGTGCACTGCTCATCAAACGGAAAGAAAAGTGGGTTCAGTTTGCAGGCGCTCTTGAGAATTGCTGGTGCGTTCCACTGAACTGTCCCGTCGTACGAAACTGTCGCTTTGGTTTTCAATATGCTATTGGCAAAATCATCATCATTTGCACTGAAGATGTTACGTAAATTAAAAAGCTTTGACAATCAACACTTGTTTTAATTGTAGTAACATTATCATGTTTATTTGTTTCATTTGAAGTTAACAGTAATACAAAGTAGTATATGGAGACAAAAAAGAAAAGAAAGAACAAAAATGAATTACATTGAAGTGAGAAGGAAGTGAAAACCAAAACGAAGAACAAAATAGGAATGAGAAGGAAACAATGCAAAACAGACGAAAGTGGAAGTAGAAAATTACGAAAAGAAGAAAGTGATAAGACATATCAGAAAAAGAATAGCGGAAGAGAAGATGGCGAAAATGCAAGAATACGGTGTTTGGTACGGTAGTTGCAGCTGGGACGGATGTAGGATTTGGCGGTAGGAGTGAGAGTCCAGACCACCCAGCCCATCATGGATGGGGCTGAGGTGCAAACATTTTGAGAATATGAACCTCTGGGTGCCCGGAAATTGCACTCCCATACCTTAAAAATCTTACCAATAATTCATATCAACAATGTAATACAATAAATACTTTTCTTGATACAATTTATTATTATTATTATTATATTTTATTATTATTATTATTATTATTATTATTATTATTTTATTTAGCCATCATTTGAAAAATGATATCTGGCCATCTCATAGGTGCAATGTCTATTCAATGTTGTGTCTGCTTAGAGGATTCGATAGACCGTGTGCACCCCCTGCATCCGCTCCAGTGAAGGTGGTGGTGGCGAAAGAGTGTAGGACAAGAAGATAGAAAAAGAAGAATTGAAGGAGAAAGATAAAAGTGTGTTTTAATGTACTTACTTGTTATACAGCATAATATCTGGCAGCCATATTAACGATGAGTCTATCCTAGTTGTCGTTAAATTATGAAAGTCTTCTGGATTCCACGTCAGAAATTCATTTGTCCATTTCTAACATAATTTTTAAGGTAAACTTTTAATCATATAGGCCTAAACTGTAATCAGTGGCGTACCGGTATCTAGTAGAGGGCGCACCCCCCACCCCCAAAAATCACTCTCAAGTAGTTAAAAATCACCTAAAATCACCATATTTTGCGAATTAGCGCCCCTCAACTGATCATAGGCCCCCCTCCAACTTCACCTTCGCAGATGAACAGATGAAACATTGAGATGCTGCTGGACAGATTCAAGCTAACCAATTCTAATATTAAAGTATCAAGTGTTGCCAAGTCTGCAGGAGTGAGCAACACCTAAAGAAAGAGAAAAATTCTACCTCAGTCAAGCAAGTGTGACAGGAGATGACAGGAGCATGGAAGAAGACGTGAGGAAACACTGGGTAGGAAATACATAGGGCCTATATAGAAACTGATCAATTTGCTACCTTGCAGATCATTGTTGAGCAGTCAGGTGGTGTAACGCATGCGCTCTCGTGTAGCGGCTGTCTCTTATACACATCTAGATTAATTACTGTAGGCTACATAGGCCTATGTAATTAATGTTACGTCCTGTTCAGAATATTTAATTACTTTAAATCACGTAGGCTATAATATGTGGATGCAAAAAGTTCACCCTCTCTCTCGTTCGTCGTGTTCGCTAGGCAGGCCGAATTATGAAGGAGACTAGTTCTTCGCTAGCGAAAATCTTGCTTACAACCTTAAAGATGTACTGTCCCTTGCAAAAAACAAAAAACAAAAAAATCATAAAAATCCTTTTTGCAATTTACTTGCCCACTTTGAAGTAATATAAAAATTACCAACTTGAACATAGAAATTAGTGTATTTTTAAAATGCTTACCCATAAAAACCATCATTTTACAGCGAAAAAAATGATAAAAACACTTAAAAATTATTTTTTATGATTTTGTTAATTTTCAAGGGACAGTACATCTTTAAAAATGCGTGGCCAACGGGGCTCTGATGAAGGTAAATCACCCCGCCAAGTGGATATCAGCCGATTATGTCCGAAAGAGGGTAAGCTATAGAAAGTGTGGGTAAAAATTGAAAGGTGATAGTGCATATTTAAGGTACCCTGGACTCAGTGGGCCAACTCGTTCCGGTAACTTCTGCTTCCCTAAAAAAAGTTCAGCCCGTATGCACTTTGTTTAAGCCCACGATGGAGTTTCTGTAGACTGGGCCACCGTTTACCTAATAAGACTTGTTCCACCATCAGAACCATGAGCGAGCCTGCTGTTTGAACCAGTGCCAATGTTTGGCAATAGGTGGTTACGCGGCGACCCTGAATTATTCGCTCGGCCCACTCGACTCGCACAAACAGATGAAACATTGAGATGCTGCTGGACGATGCGAACAGATTCAAGCTAACCAATTCTAATCAGGGCCGGCGGAACGTTTTTCAAAGTGGGGGGGGGGGGCCCACTTATAAGATGAATGGGAATATGAATCATGCAGATCTGGAAAAACCTAGGGGATGGGGGTCAACATTTTTCCCAAAAAGGAAAGGGGATCCTGGGGTCCTCCCCCGGGAAAATTTTGATTTCTAGATGGCGGGAAATGACCTTTCTCGACTTTTAAGCTAGGTTTCTAATGAATTTGTTCTTCAAAATTCAAGGTTTCCAAAGAACAGGGGGGTCCGGGGGTCCTCCCCCGTGAAAATTTTGATATCTATAAGGCGGGAAATGAGTTTTCCCGACTTCCGAGGTGTCTTTTAATTACTTTTAAGTTCTTCAAAAGTCAAGGTTTTCCCCTCTTGAAAATTATTATAATGAATCAATGAACCCAAAGAGAAAAGGGAGGTTTGGGTTCTTCCCGGGAAAATGTTAATTTCTAAATGGTGGGAAATGAGCTTTCCCGACTTCTGAAGTATCGTATCTTATAGCGATTTTAATTTAAGTTCTTCAAAACGGTCAGGTAATTTTTTCCCAATCCCAAAAAGAAAAGGGGTCGGGGTGTTCTCCCCCGGGAAAATTGTTATTCCTAGAAGCGTAAAATGAGCTCTCCCGACTTATGAGGTGTCTTTTAATTACTTTTAATTTCTCCAAAAATCAAGGTTTTCCCCCCTCTTGAAAATGATTCAATAGAACCAATGAACCCCAAAGAAAAAAGGGGTCCGAGTTCCCCCGGGAAAATTTCGATTTCTAGAATTCGGGAAATGATCTTCACTGACTTCTGAATGTCTTTTAAATGACTTTTTTTTAAGTTCTTCAAAATTCAAGGTTTCCTCTTTTGAAAACAGTCAGGTAATGTTTTCACAAAATCCCAAAAGAAAGGGGGTCGGGGGGTTCTCCCCCGGGAAAATTTTGATTCCTAGAAGCGGGAAATGAGCTTTCCCGACTTATGAGGTGTC
>NW_022744966.1:2080828-2089776 GCF_011630105.1 Anneissia japonica
ACAGATTCAAGCTAACCAATTCTAATATTAAAGTATCAAGTGTTGCCAAGTCTGCAGGAGTGAGCAACACCTAAAGAAAGAGAAAAATTCTACCTCAGTCAAGCAAGTGTGACAGGAGATGACAGGAGCATGGAAGAAGACGTGAGGAAACACTGGGTAGGAAATACATAGGGCCTATATAGAAACTGATCAATTTGCTACCTTGCAGATCATTGTTGAGCAGTCAGGTGGTGTAACGCATGTGCTCTCGTGTAGCGGTCCGCAGGGCCCCGACTCCTAGGGGCCCCTGGCCACAACCATAGGGTCCTCGATCTAGCACCCTGACCCAAAGTTAATGCATAAAAGAATAATGTGTCTCTGACAGTGACGGATTAAGGGGCCCTAGGTTTGTCAAATTTGTGAAAACAATAGAGATAAAAAGAGAATGATAATCAAATTTTAAGTCTGTGAGTGCCATTTCTGGCCATCTAGATGTGCCATAATCATACATTTTCTTACCTCCGCCCCAACCATGGTCGGCCTGAGGTGGTACAGATCCTCTATCTGTGAAAGTCTCTCCCTGGGCCCCTCTATTTCAAATCCCTACTAGATCCGCCACTGATTCATATCATTTTTGCGTCATTCAAAACATTTATAATATTTTTTAAAATGGCAAACATGTTTTAAAAACACATCTACACCCCACAATGGAATTGGCAACCGGGCCTGGAAAAGGGCCCCTAGTCTCAGTAAAACCCCGGCCCTAGTGTTACGCCACTGGAGCAGTCCCTTGAGTAAAACGCTCCTACACCAAATCTTCATCGACTATAATATGGTAAGGCATGATAGCATCGAACGCGAAGTGTTATGATACCAAATGCCTCACTGTGGTATCACCCTTGCTACAGACCTTTTGTGAGACCCGCAATGAAATGCTTTTGGAGATTATTGAAATTCCCTGGAGTAGCCCACGTTTGCTGTCACCCGTCCTGAACTTACCGAGCTTTCGTTTGAGGACGGTGAGCGCACAGTACGGAGGAACCAACAGACCGTGACTGTACTCGCAACCAAGCTTCCGTCCTGTTCAGAAGTTGTTTCGTTTCCGTTTACGTGACGGGGGAATATGCGTGCGAACGCGCGCCCTCACTTTAGTTACCAAAACATGGCGAACTTGCACAGAGTTCAAGAGGCACTTGTCGCTGCGTAGGCATTATTACTATAGGTTAGGCCTAGGCCGGACGTACCTTAATAAATTAGGGCCTAGGCTAGGCCTAGCTAGATCCAGGCCAGGCTAGAACCGAGCCGAGGCTGTCCATCTAGGCCTAGGCCTACAGTACATCTACATTTACTAGGGCTATACGACTTGGCTAAATCATATTCATCCTAAATTTATGTGTTGTATCACTGACTTGGAACATGAAACCATAATTTCATTAAAGTGTTATCATAAGTTAACGACGAGATACATCAGTCACTAATCCTGACTCCATTGTAATCGCCTTTACACTCGCCGCGTGATGCTGACATACAAGACAACCTCTTATCGTTGCGTTCTAAACCGGACGCTATTTTCGGTCAGAACCGTCCTCAAATTCCGCGGTACGGTGAGATGCAATCTTTCACGCATGCGCAAATGAATTTTCGGCTCTAATTACCGTACTAGATTTCTCCCGAACTGAAACGAAAGCTCGCTAGTGGATCATGTGGCAAACAATAGAGAATCATCGACGTGGCTACAATGGACACTCACAACACGTTTGACGATTAAAACCGGGCACTCACAGCTGCGCACGACGGTCGTCGGCCTTCGCGATTCTATGAAGAATGCAACGCGACGACGCACGTGCAACGGGTTTTTAATGACGATCCGTTCAGAGACTGCTACCGACAATCAGCAGACGGCGATGCGTCGTATATCGCTCACAGTAAGCGGAGTTTGATTCGTCGTGCGACGGTAGTACAACTGGGTGCCCGGCATTATACATAGATTTAGACATAGCCCTACTAACAACCATCACGCATGCAATACAAGATAGCTCGGCTTGTGACAAAATCGCGGAACCAACGAGTCCGACGAAAGTGATGGAGGGCTGAACTGAATTCTTCATGATGAGGCTTGTGCGAGGGGTGATATCCAGAAAGACAAACAGTCCCAATTTGAAGTCATGATGTGTGGCATGGAAAGGTAAAGAATCACAATAAGCAATATTTCCTTGGTGTGAAATACGCTGCTCTCTTGACTTAATTTGCTATTCATATATCAGGAACGAAGGTCTGTGAGGAAGAGCCGGCTTCAAGGTCCAGATACGTAGTTGCAATTAAGGGACTTGAATTGGCCATATCATATACTCACATGAAACCACCTAGCAATACCATAGGCAGTGAGGTGGAACCTGGTAAGAGGAACCGATATTGCCGCAGTAACATCCGGGGTGGAACTGCGGAAAAATAGGCAGTTGGCTTCCTATTCCTTTAAGCTGACTGAGAAGTTATTCCAAAACAGAGTGTGATGGCGTGTTATTGGACCTATGCTTTACCAGTTGCAGTCAAGTCACATAATACGGCAATGAAGCTACTATACTTGATATTATGTAATTGATAATAGTTACAGTATTCATTCATTCATTCATTCTCATTGTATATTTTATTACAAATTTCAGATAAAATAAGAGACAATTAGAAACAATACAAAGGTTTAAATAACAATTGCCGAATATAACATTGTGGTAAGAACTAAATTGCGTTATATTAACAATAAAAAACAAATACACTACAATACCAATACTAAAGGCAAAATGGCACTGGACAATAAGAACATTCATAAATAGTAAACATATGAAAAACGTGAAAATTATTTATCATTTTAATTATTATTACTTTTATTCATTATCAACTCAATTATTAAGTTCATCAATTAAAACAGAAAACATTAGAATAATTACGAAAATGCACAAGAAAAAATACAAATTTAAGAAAAAAAAATTCGGACTGCAATAAAATTCAAAAAATAGAAAATATCAAAACGTTATAATTACTTGTATTATTATTATTGCTATCATTCATTATTACTTCAATTATTAAGTCCTTCAATAAAAAAAAACAAATAGGCTTACATTAGAATAATTACGATATTGCACAAGAAAAAATACAGAAGAAAAAATTCGGGCTGCTAAAATTCAAAAATATAAATGATAAAAACGTGATTATTAATATTATTATTATTATTAGTATTATTTCTATTATTTATTATTAATTCAATTATTCACATCATCAAGAAAAACAGATACATTATGGTGATAATGAAATTTCACAAGAAAAATATATAGGGAAATATTCGGACAATAAAAGATGCACTACTTTATGTTGCGTTGAGGGATGTTTCATTCCAAAAAAGAAAAAAATACCCGACTTTGAATTCAATAAGTCAATGAGAAAGGGGATTGGGCTACATTTGTATAAGGAAAAATTGTTACACATCAGCTGGGATATTTTGCTACCATTTCTGAGACTGTAATTCATCCTATCACACCGCAACTTGGGCAACCACTGACTGAACTCTGGATGGTTTTGGAGTTGTTTTTGCAAATTTCTTACAAAAATGAAATCTACGTTCGCTGAGCGTGGCTACATAAGGAACATGCATAAGGATGTATAAAGCAACACAGTACTATAAATGTTAATATCAACGATCAACCATCTTGCAAACTCACAAACACAAATACCTTGCTCTTATTTGAGATGATATCGCTGCTATGCCAAACAGTACTATACTACAAACTCAAATTGCATACAGTCACAGATCGCATCAACTTTTAATTGGGATGCTTAGCATTTAGCGCTGTAAATGGTCCAGCCCCTGACCGTCTTTGTAAACATTTTACAAGCGTTCAAAGAAGAGGGATGTCGACTAGATCCTCCTCACAAGATCTCTTTACATTGCCAAAACCAATAACATAGACCCAACGGCGGCGGAACGTTTTTGAAAGTGGGGAGGGGAGAATTTCATAGGGTCTAGTAATGGAGCGAAGCGAGCATCTAGGGTGGAGGCCGGGGGGGGGGCGCCAAGGCCCCCCGGTGGGGGTACAGAGGGGAAACCCCTAGAAGCTACGGGTATTTTACGAAGTTTGGTGAATTTTATAAGTTATTTTATAGACATCAAGCTACTGTAATATGATTTCATATTTGTAGTAATTTAGTGACCGATCCAGGAATTCGAAATAGGGCCCATGGAGGGTACTTTCACAGATAGAAGATCTATACTACCTCAGCCCCACCATGGTTGGGGCTGAGGTAAGAACACTTGTGATTATGGCACCTCTAGATGGCCGGAAATTGCACATCCAGACATAAAATTTGAATATACCGTAACTATCTTTACATCTCCATTTTTTATTGAACAATTTAGGGGGGTAGGGGCGGGCCGGCTGGGTCCCCTTGAATCCGCCACTGGGTACTTCAGCAGATGGAGAATCTATACCACCTCAGTCCCATCATGGTTGGGGCAAGAACATTTTTATACTACCTCAGTCCCACCATGGTTATGGTAAGAAAATTTGTGATTATGGCGCCTCTAGATGGCCGGAATTTACACTCTCAGGCTTAAAATTTGAATATAATTTTCCTTATATCTCCATTAAAAAATCCCAAAAAAACAAAGAAATTGAACAATTTATCCCCCTCCCCCCTTGAACGCGCCACAAATTAAGTCGAGATTGCTTCCACGACCTCAATTTATTATTATGATTATTTATCATGAGGGTTATCCTTGATATGGGTTTCCCGACGAAAACTTCATTTTTCCTCCGATGGATAAAAATTACCTTTCTATGTAGCCCGGAAATGATACTCCAACTGTGGCGGGTCTAGAAAGTCGGAATAGAGGGGTTCCAGGGAGGGTCTTATGCGAATAGAATGTCCACCCGTCTCAGTCCCACAACTGTTGTTGCTGAGGTAAGAAAACAAATATGATATGGCACCTCTAGAGGGCCGGAAATGGCACTCTCGGATTAAATATTGAATACAATTTTGTCTGTTTTCTCCATTTTTTTTTTATTAAAAGAAAAATAAGATGATGGGGTCCCGTGCTGACTGGGTTTCCCATTGAATCTGCCACTGTTCATTGTAACACTTGACATAGCCTATCATTTTGTTTCACAAATGATTAATTCCTAATGAAAGATTTTTTTTACAACCCATAACACATTAAGTGTACTGTAAATTCTGTAGTTATACTTCAGAGAACCTTATTTTAGAAAATTGCCTAATTAAGTATCTTATTGTTTTCGTTAAATTAGATGGAGTTTGAATGTGGTTGTATTACGCTAGTTTTAAGGTTTACTGTAAGGCAATCAGTTACACTTACTATACATCTTCGTGGTTAGCATAAAGAGAACTAGAACGTCGCTCCATTAAGAGTGCCTACCTTCTCCATATGCCTAAATACAGAATTCGCGAATGCAGGCGATTTGTTCTTCATGCTCGAGGGTGGGTTTCAAGGAAACTTTACAGACGCACGTATACAGAAGTCTATCAACATTTGGTTGCTCAACTCAAAAAGGGAACTTGTAACGTTCGTTAGAAAATGAAAAAAAAAATCTATATTTTATAATAATAATAATAATAATAGGTCAATTTATAATGCGCAAATGAACAAGGTGTAAGCACCAAATAATAATAATAGGCCTATTAATAAAAATAATAATAGGCCTAATAATAATAATAATAATTAATAATAATTAATAATATTAATATTAATAATATTAATATTAATAATAATAATAATAATAATAATAATAATATTAATAATATTTAAGTGCAATTTCTGCTATAAAGGCCAAGAATGTCTAAACTCTCTTCCTATATCTGCATATATACATTCAGAATCAAATTAAAAAATTACCTTAAACCTTATTCATAATGTGTATGGGCCTATTGAAGCTGCCTTTGGTGATTTTTTAATCTAGTTGCTACCACCTTTTTAACTTATTTTGTTCTGATTTATCCATTTTTCTATTTAAGGTTAATTCTGGTGCCAATATAGCTGTACATTATGCTTCTATCCTTTATACATGAATTTTTCAATGACTTAACTTTAAATAATTGTAATTATAATTTTAATATTCTACAAATTGTAATTATTATTATGAATTTTTAATTTTATTGCGAAATTTTAAGGAAAACAAAATCTATCTAATTATTTATATATCACTGATTGTGGCTGTTTCAATTTTGACTTTCAAATAATGTTAAATATGAAATATTTCATTTTCTTGTCCACTGTTTTTGTTGTCTATTGATTTTATTTTTTCATAACGTAGGCCTATATTATTAATTGTTGTATTTTTAAATTGATTTTGTTGTTTTTTTAAGAGGGCCTCTATAAGTCGGCATTGCTGTTAGGGTCACCATCGTTAAATAAAATAAACAAATTACATCAATCAATATTATTATAATATTATTACATCATATGTGATTAATATTAATTAATCTACATTGTCTATAATCAATATTACTTTATTTATCGTACTTGTAATCAATAATAATAATCATAACACATAGTAACGTTTAAAACCAAATTAATACAGTATTCATAAAAGGTGAAAATAATAATTACTGTACAGATTATGTAAACATCATTAATTAATTGAACCAATTAAATATTAATAATTAGGCCTATATATCATGTACGGTGATTATAATAAATGATGTGCTATTTCAATAATTGTTTAATTTTTTTTAACCAATTACACAATACTGATTACATAATGATATATACACAAATTAATATAGACTATATTGATTATATGTGCAGTAAATAATATTGATTATATATTATACGCTTATGAATTAATATTCAGTTATGTGGCTACATAAAGACCACCCAATCGTGGTGGTAATTTGTTGACACTTATTGATAGAGGAATCCTAACTATCAGCACAGCCAATATACTATATATATACATTATATAAATGTATGTATATATATATATATATAGGCCTAATATATATATATATTATAAGAGACAGTATATATATATATATAATGCGTGTATAGGCATAGGCGTTCAATGTTTTCGTCATTCTCATGCTATCATCATCATCATCATTATCATTATCTTCATTAGGCTATTATTATTATTACTTTTTTAGTATTAGAATTAGCTTTGCCGTTGAAGGGCACGTTCGGCTTATCAATGTATTACATAATTTATAAACATAAAATATAGACATTTAAATCAAAATCAATTTGTAATAATTGATAAATTCAAGGTAAATGACATATTAACTAAATGTTTAAGGTTGATACCGGTAGTTACTAAACTCATATCTACATTGATAAGCTTGATACATTGGCGTATTAATACTTTAAGTCATTTTGAAATTGACGAGGAAACCATTGCGTTCATAAAAGTAAATTGATAGGTCATAATTGATATTTTAATCACCATCAAAATGTCTTGTTTATGAGTTGCTTTATCAATAATGGCGTTGTGAGATTAATTTCTATATTAATCAATATTATACCAGAAGCAATCACCTTACTCATTGGTGGGTTTTGAGTTTATCTGATTAACTTTGATTGCGGCCTTCGCGTGTTATTTTGAGACAGCGACAGAGAGGTATTGGATTTATAAGAAGGCTAACCTTCGATGTAATATTTAACTGGAGATCCAAATATTGCAAAATACCGATGATGGCATAAAGAATTCAATCAAACCGTTAGAAATATCAATCAATCGTTGTTATTATTTGTCATAAGTGGCGAGCATTACCTGCGCTGATGACGATTACCCGAGATAAATATCTATGTCCTTATAAATCACAATTCATCGTATTATCACGATTAATTTGCAGGACTGTAAATGATCCAATGGAAGGTCGTTGAGAGGCAGGCGAGAGTAGATTGCTTGAGCACTAAGTGGATTGTTGTTTGGTGTCGCGACTCCATTCAAGTCAAGGCTAAGCCGTCAACAAACTATTACGTTATATTTGAGTGTGCTTTCATATTGCACCGTTTAAACTTCAGTTTTACTCTCATTTACTTGAGAAGCGTATTGCAAAACCTTGACTCAGTCCAGGTACAGATCATTACACCTATCTTCGGAGTAGAACGGCCCATCAATCGATGTTTATATCTGTCTATGCACGTTTATGCACTATATTGTATCTCAATGTGGTACATACATTATTAAACCACACACTCGACGTCATGATTAGGTTAACCTCATCCTGTGGGTAAACAACAAAATAACATATAAACATCATTTATATATTTGCTTTAAAATGACCCCTTTTTTGAACCACCCATTTTGTGTACATATGGTGGATGAAATTGTGAATACCTCTATTTTGTAGTATTGGTGGGTATGAAATGCACCATAATAAATTGTTTCTGGCTCTAATAGTATTTCGAAATGGCGTCGTCTGAAACATGATTACATTTACCACCAGAGCATTTTTTACACTGTAACTAGTAGTGTAATACGTTCGTTTTAAAATTTTATGTCACGTTGACGAACTGAACAATAAACACATCCCATGCTTACCATGTCCACAAGCTGAGCAACAGTAAAGGACATCTGTAAAATTGTACGGCATCTTCATATTTTCGCACAGGTCGGACTGCCTTGTTGTAACCATCCAACAATCGGTTCACCAGTCTAGCTTCTTCTGTGTCGTATATATAGACATCTGCATATTGAATAAATGAAAAGTTGAGAGAATATTTAAATTTATTCAGTTAAATAATCGCATTGATGGCGGAATTTGCCAGACCTTTTCCTACGGTGCAGACCGTACGTGATTGTGGTAATATTGAATAACTAGTAAAGTGGGCGCCGGAGTAAATGACCAGACCATGCTTTATTGTGTTTGTATTGATGTAATTTTCAGTGTGTTCATTCGTCCTTGGCGTTTACGCTGTTGGGTTAGATAAAAAGAAATAGGCCTATATATATATATATATATAT
>NW_022744966.1:2090155-2107191 GCF_011630105.1 Anneissia japonica
GTATATATTCAGTAGGACTACTAAAAATGTAAATAGTGCTACCTATAATGCAAGCAGAAACATAGGGGGCGCATTGGACATTTTAGAACAGTATTGCGTTTTAATACTTGAAAGGTAATGTTGTTAGATAAGTTTCTTAACAATTGAAAAAATCCTGAGCTTTCACAAAAACACTACGATTGCTCTAAGCAATTTTAAAAGAAAATTAATGGTTAGGATTTTGGTATTTGCTATCGCACATTTTTCATAGGTTCAAAGGTGCACAAAACCGTAAAATAAATATAGGTCTATAATGTTGCAAGTCATATACTTACCACAGAAAACAAAATTTACACAGTTCAGTAAAGACAGACACCACACCACCTTCTTCAATTGAATTTTTTCTAAGAAACTATTAATTTTCATTTCCTAACGAGTAGGTTTTCAGCTTTGTTAGTAAAATTCCCCTGGTAAAAATATGATAACATCGATTATACCTCCATGCTCTGTGGATGCTCAGTCCATCAGACGTCTGCTAGTAATCAATCAAGGTTTAAGCATAGACTTTCTAACTTTAATTATCATTTTATTAAGTAATATGCAATTTGCTTGAACAATAGTAAGCTTACCATTGATTTTTATGTTGGCTCCTTTCGTGTATGTCTTCGGAAAGCTGAAGATCGCCCTCACGTGGCGGAACAGATATCCATTATGGCCTCCTTTTTAAACGACAAACATTGTTGTAACATTTAGTTAGTGCACAGATAAAAAGAATTTGGTTTCGGTGTGAAAGGATTAGAAATTGGAGCCTGTCAGTGTCGTTCATACTTGTGTCCTCGGTATGACACTTTGCTCTAGATATCTCGTCCTTCGTTTTATTTTTTTATTTTCCATTGTCAATAAGTTGTATTTACATTTCAAAAGAAAAAATGCTATTTTTTATTGAAAATAAAAGGAGGCCTATATAGGCCGAAGACACTTAAGCTTAGGCCACCTAGAAAAAAACGATTTGAACATTTGATGTATAGCTTAACTGATTGCACTTGACAAATTATAAAAAGATAAATAAAACCTTTGGAAATGAAAAACAAGTAGGCCTATGATAGTTGGTTATGAGTACAAAAATACAACATGAGAGAAAGAAGAGTATGAAGTCGATATAGGGAGATTGCATGCTGTATCCCGAGACCAGAGAAGTTTTTAAATTTGTTTTAAAGCTAGAAATATATAATTTATTTTTTCAAGATATGGTAAGGGAATCCCACACCTCTGGGCCAGTGTATGAAATGGAATGACGTCTAAGATTTGAAACAAGTTAATAAGATTTTGTGAGGATCGAGTATTGTATTGATGGCAGTCTGACGATTTTAAAAATAAGGAAGGGATATGGGATAGTAACGTATTATTATACAAACGAAACATAAATAAGGCTGACTGAAATTTGTTCAGAGTATTGTATTTGTAAAACAAAGGTTTGGTGTGCGATCTAAAGTGAGTACCGTATTATCACAGATTCTCATGGCCCGTTTTTGGAGTTTAAAAAGGTTGTCAATGGGGGAAGAATTGGTAAACTTGTCGAATGACATAGAAAAAGCATTGTTACATGTAACAAATGTAAGGCAAGACTGAAGAATTGTACAGTTCTAACAGAATATTAGGGGGAAATGTAAATTTTTATAAGATTATAGATTATGCCGATATTTCGGGAATCAATACTGTTAATTCTATTTATATGAGACTTCCAAGTTAATTTATAACAATATTGATTGAAAAATACAAGAGAATCTGACTACAATTAATGAATAAAAAATAAAGTTATAAATGAAATGAATACAATGGTATAAAGATCGCTCCGGGCATAACCTCAACGACAACGTTCCTTAATAATTGTTTGAAAACATTCACCCGGCAAGATTTGAACCCTTGATCTCTTGCTATCATGGTGAGTGTCATAACACTAGACCACAAGGGCTTGCGGTATAGGCCTATTTCAGATACAATCCAATCAAGGACACGTCTTGATATAAGAACAGACACACAAAGTGGGATAATGTTAAGCTAGCGGGTGATGACGTAAGTTGCTCTGTAGCACTGTGGTGTATATTATAAACAATGAAATATGAATAACAGTTCGAATAAGGAACAATGATGTACCGGTAAAGATCGTATCAAACATTTTGGAATTCCCGTCTTGGTCAACATGCTTAAGATGCTTAAGATGGGAACTTTCTATTGATCTCTGTTACTTGCAGTGCATCGAGAATTAGAACTGTTCCACTCCGTATTCGTGTTCGAAATGCGTTACCGTATCACCTTTCATCTGGTAACAGATAAAAGGAAATCAATTTGAAATTATTTAATAACGTTTAACTATGAAAGTCATGCATAGACGATTAAATGGTATTTTTAAAGCTATTCTGTAAAAAGCAAAATAATATATGCAATGACAGTTATTTAATTTCAAGTTTATTATTATTTAGGTGGCAGTATATCTCGGAAAGGCCATTGAATATTAGCTAAATACACATTCACACCTCTTTCAATGCAAATGACGTAATACAGCAAATAGCTACCACATGCCTACCACTCATCTGTTTGTCTATACAGAATGTGGCTCATCATACTGGGCAGACAGTTTTTGCTATTTAGTTCCTCATTTCTTTTGTGCAAAACACGTAAATATAAGGACATCCCCAATGGAGTAGATTATTGACCGTAGGGGTTTGTATGCGCACAAACGACTTGTGTATATTATTTATGTATACAGTATTTACGTTTCTCTCACAAGGTAACTAACAATAAAGCGTCCTGATATCTACAGACGTTTACGATAAACGATGGAAGGTAGTGTCGCTATCTCTCGAAAGCAACTTGTAATTCAGTTTATATGGTAAGTGGATTTCCATTCATTTATTGTAGATGGTTTTTTAGTTAAACTTTAGTTAACTTAAGATACCTACTTAAAAGTACATATTCAAACTTGATATATACTTAAAAGTTAAATCAAAGTTAGCTCATACCGTGCAGTCTGATAATAATATACGCACACAGTATTCACATTTATAAGCAAATATTATATTAATTATTCGACAGTAAACGTAGGAGTTTTGCAAGTATAAGTAAAATTTTCACTGATAGGCTAATTGGTAACTAGGTGTGCTCACATGGAGGTGAGGGTCTACATGTGTAGAATAACATAAGAACATAAGCTATATTTACATTGTTAATACTCATAATTCAGTGTAGGTCTAGTAGAGTGCTAAACTACCCAACTGTGCATTATTGCCAAACATATAAACACAAATCTTGATAGGCTTCAGTGTGTATAATCAATACAGAAGGATTGCAAGGTTTCACTGGGAGAGGAATGTAAGCATACAAATAGTTATGTAATTTGTTTGGTGTTCTGTTTTTTCCCATTTTAGTAAATGTATTCGGCGCTGCCTGATATACTTTCAAGTGCAATCCAGAGGATTCGACTCCGTGCATTGATTACTGCCATGATCATGTCAAACTCCCTCACCAATGCATCCTCACTTGTTTCCACGTCTCAACGTGGAACCATACATTTTCACGCCAAGCTAGCGAACTCAATGCTTTCTTACACCCAGCATGCTAGGAACATACTATACCACGATAAATATTTGAGTAAGACTTTCTCACAATCATTGGGACCAGATGTGTCGTTACTACCTAATTCAAATGGATTACCGTTGCCATTAAATAAAAGAGATACTAAACATACACCAAAATCTTATTTTGAATGTATGAGAATTGACAGATCAGCTCCTGCATCACAGAATAAATATAAAGTTGAATTGATTGAAACAAAATCTAAGAATATTAGCTCAAAGACAAATCGTCGAAAAGAACTTCCACACATACAGAAGGCGCTACAGGACGATAAATGTAAAAAGTTATCTAAAAATCCAAATAAGCTTAGCACAGACATTGACAAAGGCTATGATGTAGAAAACATAAGTTCGCACAAAAAGTCTACTTTAACAATCAACATATCCTTGCCACAAGCCGGTACAGAAACGCCCTCACCGCCGCCAACAGAACCAGATGGGATACACATACCTAACGAAAACGCTAATCAACCAAAAGGCCTATTGCAAGATCAAGGTGAAATAAAAGGGAACAAACTTGAGACCCAGCACCACCCTGACGCAAAGCATCACCGGCAGTATTCTACCGACGTTGTTGATAATTTTCCGGAGGCTGTGCTACGTGTTAGTGATTGTATAGAATGCTACTCGTGGCTGAAAGTACGTACACATGCTAAAAGTTGCGATGGATTGCTTGAAGGAGAATCAGTAGAAAACAAGGACGCTGAGAAATTAAGAACAATTAAGTGCGAGAAAAACAAAACCAAAAAGGTAACAGAATCATCAAACGATCATTTGCCAATCATCGCAAATCTTTCAGAACCAGCAAAAGAAAATAACACCACCAACAGTGAACATCAATCAAAGCTGACTCATATAACTCAGTTGAGCAAATTAACCAAAGTGCCTTTAATAGACATGAACACAGGTCCCATGTTATCAAATAGGAAAACTAGGCCTGATGGCACTGTGCTGAATCAAACTGAAGAAAACATACCTCTACGAACAACTGAAACATCAGTCTGCGTTCGACAAAATGAACGACGGTATCAGACTTCACAATTTCAATGGAATTTGGAAATCAATAATGAAAGTAGAAAATGGGAAGAGTCAAACAACAATCATTCACCATTATCAACAAAAATCATGAACTACAGTATGAACACTGAAGACGTCTTAAACAATTTAATGAAAAGGAGAACAGGTAGAGAGAATTTGCATACGGTAAAAGTTCACAACATTTTAAACATCAATGGTGGGCGGCGAGGTGAAGCCAAGAAGACGACGACAAAGATACAACTGCCGATCAAAAGCAGTCTAAAGCAATCTACATCTAAAAAATCAGAAAGAAAAACTGTCCGATTTACAAAAAACAATGTATACAGAAAAATGATAGGCTATACACCAAGTGTGCAGGTCCACACATGATTGATATCATTACATATGTAACTCCATAGGTCAGAAGTTTTGGGATTAAACAAAGGAGGTATATTCTATATTTGAGTGGCGATGCGGCTAGCATTATTTTTCCCCCGTACAGTTGCGGCCGAAATTATAGAGGGTGCTATTTTAGGACAGTTTGGGGACCTGATATGCATGAATATGCATGCGGACTTCCCCTCGCGAAACAGAGTGTATATCGCGTTTTATGCGTGGATATGATGAACGCTATGGAGGCAGTAGGCCAAAATCTCTTAAATATAGGCCTTGGTAGTCAAGACAGTGTAAAAATTGTAGTACTAGATTAGACACATTCTATTTCTACAGCATGGTCTTCGAAAGTATAAAAAAACGGAGTAGGCTAATATTGAATCTGGCACCGTATTTGAGTAGGCTTAGGCCTACAGTTAGGCTTATACAGTATGACGTACTGTATTGTAGCAATTGTATACTCCCTATTATTACTTAGTAGTACTGATTCTGAAGGACGTTTACAAATGCTCGGAAATCACAAGTACTTCGGACACAGTTAACTTAAAATTTTAAAATTAAAAGTTGTTTTTTTTTTATGAGAAAAAAATAACTGCCTATTAACAGACAGTGAGCGTTTCTGTATTATTTTTCATGATTCAATAGTTGGTATCATTTAAGGATTTTTGTAAATCAATAAAAGCTATTTTTACTTCTATCTGGTTTTGATCGTTATATATATAAAGCTATTCAATATTTAATTGGGTAGACACAGCCTAAACAGTACGTCATATCATGTGTATATAATATCGTAAAATTAGTGTTTATAATATACCTGCTTGCTATATAATCTTTTCCTTTACTCTGCCGGAGCTGTATGTTGAAAAAATAATGCCTGCGGCACCCCTGGCTTTAGCCAGTGCGAGCTATAGAAAGAGACGTATTATATTGATAATTATACGGTATTATATTTTACCGTTCTCGATAGAAGAGAATGATGATAATTGTGTAATAATATTAATAATATTAATAATTATTTTTATCCTTTTTTTTAATTTATATTGGCCTAGGCCTATATTTTTTTAATTATTTTTTAATTTTTTAATTTATTTTTAAATGGTTTTAAATAGTGCGTATATGCACCAACTACTGCAATTTGAGTACAATATTATCTCATACAAGGTTCCATCTATTAATATTGTTTTTCTTAAGGAGTAAACTCCGCAGGCAAATCATTGTTGCCCATTCGATACATTATTCGTATTTCCAGTATAATTTTTTTTTAAAGTTATTTTTTTTTACACATTTTTTTTTAATCCATTCATTTTGTATATACATTTACATTCATCAACACAATACAAGTATTCTAAGTATTGCTGTTACCTATGGAAGAAGAGTACATGTTTCTGAACATTTATTGCGTAAATAGATATATAAATATGCTAAATGTATAAAGATGATTTTTTACGTACGGTATAGCTACTTGTCTTAATTAATAATGACATCATTTTTATGGTAATATGGTACGTCGGACATTGTTATTGATTGATTAATTAACAGTTTTCTAAATAGTGTCATTCTCACATACAATTCAGAATCGAGCAGTGCTTTTAATGATTTTATTTTACCCACTGCTGCTTTGATAACGGCAGCTTTGTATAGGCAAAAACAAGCAACTGTGTAAATATGGTTAACATAATTGTTATCAGTACCTAACACAATATCATTAAAAGTTGCAGTATATCCAAACTCTGGTTTAATCATTCTGTCAATTTCATTCCAGACATATTTTGCATTTACACAACCCCAAAAGAGATGATAATCATCTTCTTTAATATTCGGATTACAAAATAAGCAGCAGTCATTGTCGGAGAGTTTCCTTTTAAAAAAGACGTGAACGTGTGGTTATTGTACAATGCATTAATTTGTAATTAAAATTTGCAAGCTTTTTCTCAACAATGTTTTTTACTTTTCTTAACCAGACCATTTCCCAATGAATATCTGGAATATTTAGGAGGCGTTCCCATTTAGATTGGATTTTACAAGGTTTTTCCGAGAAACATTTTACAATGCACTTATAAATATTTTTTGTATTCATTAAATATGAACATTCAATATTATTTTTGCCACTGGTTTCAGTCTGGTTGAAATTCTCAATTAATAACTTCCAGGCATGTGGTATAGCTGATAGCACTCTTTTCCAGTCAGATATCCAATTATGCCTTGATTGTAATTTTTCAACGATTTCATCAGCTTTTAAAAATCTATTACCTTTAACAATATCACATATTTTGACAAAACCTGATTTAACCCAGGATTTGAAGAATAAAGACTTTTTATTTAATACCACATTTTTATTCATCCATATTACTTGATCACATATATCTTCATAAGTGTCACAATTTTGTGAACTAAATTGATTTAACATGCATAGTGACCTTAAGATATTTCGGTAAAATGTTGGCACTTTTGTATTAATTGTATTATATAAGTCATTTATATTAGTTAATTTTGTGAAAATGTCTTTAGAACCCAATTGTTCTAGATAGTAAAGCGGTATTTGCTTCCATCTTTCTTGTGTGTTTTTATTCAATAATGTTTTAAACCAAGTAATATGTAATGACATAATCATTGCTTCTAGGCATGGCATTTTCATTCCTCCGTTCTTAATCTCCTCATATAATATACTCCTTTTTATCTTTTCACTACCTTCCCAGATTATATTTGGGCGATTTATGAATTACAATGTCAAAAATATGTTTCATACACTTTCACTAGCGTCAAAAACAATTCCTATCTCGTCTTAAGGCATATATCTTTACATGAACTTGTGTATGCGAGGATAGGTGGCCTAAGATTTTTTCAACATTGTATAAATAATTTAACTAGTATTTTCATTTGATAATAAAAAGATGTAAATGTCTATGAATTATGATATTATATTATTATTATTATTATTATGTTAGGTTATGTGTAAGGTTGGATGTGATTGTATACAGGTAATTTCAAGTTAAGCTTGTTGTTATTTCCATAAATAAATTTAAATAATAATTCTATGTTTGTTTATAATAATTCTATGTTTATTATAGTATATATATTTTTATTCACGGAGTTCCAAACGTCTGAAACATAGAAGAATGCCATACTTTTACCGCATAAAGAGAGTGAAAGTACTAATGACAAATTAGTTATATGAAGCACAAAATATGACAAAAACAATTTAAAAATTCCACATTATCACATGAAAAATAATATTTATTTAGCAAAAGTAATGCTTAGATCAGCAATTGACAAATGTTTATAAAAAATGTGTTAAAAGTATAGCACTGGTATTATATAAACGACAGTTTATCCAAATCCTAATTAAATGAGAAATAAGGATGTTGTCTTTTCGATCGTTTTCGTTTTATTACGATCACCTAGTATTCATGATTTTAGCATTCAAGTTACAACGTTCAAGTTATTTAAGTTAACAATCAAGTTATCGATCTAATTGTCATGGAACTACTATTCCATATCTTTATTAAAACTGGTGTTGGTATAGTTGTAGTAATGTAAAGCGAACTCATGAAAAATATTTTGTAAGTTCATTGAAACATGGTAACAGGCTTACACTAGTAGGTCTGCGACTTTTTCAAAATTCATTTCAAAGATGTGAGGAATAATAAATAGGCCTATATTAGAAGAAGTTTGAACTTGTAAACTATCTGAACCATAGACCTTAAAAGATGGCTAGCGAATGTCCCCGACAGCTATTGTGGAAGGAGTTTGTATGTATATAGGAACCAGGCTTCTTAGGTACACAGGTCAATAGGCAAGCATTGCGCTTAAATGTTAATGTCGTATTCAATGGTAATATTTATCCGCACATTTTAATTGCATCAGATTCCTAAAAATGTATTTTTTTAAAATCATGAATCAAGTCTGGTGTACTTAATTGCAATCCCATTTACTTTCGATATTTTAAATCTGTAATTATCAACTAATGTTATAGAGTCTCTGTCGGTTTGTTCCGCTGATTTACCATTATTTATTGCTGATTTACCATTATTTATTACTGGAAGTTTTAACATTGCACTAGTTGAGAGTTGTTCTTCTGCATCGGGACTAATTTTCTGTGAGCCACTCCTCGTCAATATATCCATGTGTTTGGAAGGAATATCTTGCTCATCATGGTTTATATTGCTTTCTGACTCGTTTATTATTAATTCACTTGTTGCCAAGTCTTCATAACGCAGCACAAGGAGATCTCGATCTCTTCTTTCTTGCCCTATCACAAGCTCAGATTCATCTTCTTGAGACGGTTTCTCACTAGTTGGCGAGCAAATTTGAGAGCGTCCTTGTACATTACTTGAGATTTCCGAGTCCGATTCCTCACTGTCTATGTGAGTGTAAGGCAAAACAAATCGAACGCGTTTTCTTTTCTTCTTATGTTTTTTAATTTGCGCTTTTTTCCGCTTTTCTAACATTACACGAAGTTCTTTTTTTCTAACTTTATTTATATCTGAAGCAGAGCCAGTGAGTGCAATGTCTTCATTTTCTCGTATGTTGAGCCGCTCAAGGTTAATATTTAGAGGGTAATTCGGCACAAATATTTCCCCATCATTCGTTCGTTTATAAATTGGTTTCAATTTGCCGCCTGGAATTCTCTTTGGTATATGTGACTTAAGTTCTTCTTCCATTATTTCACTGTACAAAAATTGCTTTCGTACCGGGTGTCTCCGAGCTAAGTCCCGTTGTCGATTTCGTTCCGATTGGCTCCATCGCTTCACTGTTTTCATTCGGGCACGATCTTGTCGCTGTTTTGTGTCGTTTTCTTGTTTATTTTTCATTTTATTATGTATTTCTTTCCTTTTTCTTCTTCTCGGGGGTGTCGGAGGAACCTCTTCGAGAACGTAGCTGGAATTGAGAAAAGATTCTACACCAATATCCGGGTACGGATCAATTGATATGTGCACCGTATCATCACTTTCCTCTTCATTCTCTGATTGGTTAAAAGTGTCACAGTTCTCACTGACATTAGGGACAAGGGCATTTGATGACGTCGTTGATTTCGATTGACCGCTTACAAGTTCATGATATGATACTAACTGTGGTAAACTAAAACTGGTTGATAAAGATCGCTGCTTCCTCGTGGTTTCTAACTTGCTTCTCGTTGAGCATTCCTCAGATTTTATTTTTCTCTGCGGAACAGTTGTTCTGCTTGTGTGCTGAAAGTTGGTTTCTGTTACCAGTTTTGGTAGAAACACGTGACCATAATCATCAGTTTTATGCAGGCGACTTTTATCTAGGTAAAATGAATTGTTGTTCATAATTGTATCTTCCCACAAATCCGGGTTTTCCCACGTTATAGCACAGGTTTCTTTGTTCATATCTCTTATCTCAAGCATCCTTTCATTTCGAGTTCAATTGCGTTACGAAGTAAACGCGTAGCATACGCAATATTTTATACCGGTCTGAAATTACGTCATGGAATATTCAATAATAACAAAACATAAAAAAAACGGTACTATGAATCTCAAGATTTCCTTGATTTAAATTTTGATCAATAGGGCCTATTCAATGCAGTTCTACTTTAGGTCTGCCAACAAACTAATTGTTAAGTGTGTGTATCAGGTAACATTCACAGATAATGTACGCGGGAAACATTATACCGTCTGCATAGTGCACAGTTCCTCTGAGAGTTTGATTGTTGTAGAATCAATCCTGGAATTAACAAAAGAATATAAAGTGAATGCATAGTTGAACCGCTTTACGAGACCACAATTACATTATTATGAATAAGATCGTGATATCACGCGGGGGTTGTTGTAACTTTGTTGTCTATATGTTTTTTAATTAGAAAGTAATAAAAACTCACACTTTGACCCAAGAGAATAGGCTCTATGTAAGTAAATAATTCACTAGTAGGCTTATAGAAATAATAGCGCCATTACTTAGCAACTCCTAATTCATATACCACACAATGTGGTTTGGTTCACATTGAGCTAAACTCCTAAATGCATTTTTTTTTCCGTCAACGAACCTTTGCTGAGTATGATCAAGCTTTATGTCACAAAAGATTGTATCAGTTTTTTGATAAAGTGTTGACTTCTTCTAAAAATACTAAAGAACAAAATGCATACCGTACCTTCTACAACTTGACCTATAACTGTAACGATCCGATCGTTCAATAACAACTGATTCTGTTGAAAAAAATGAAATAACTAAGTTCATTGTGGCATCATCAGCATTCGAGGATGGAACTCTAATCAAAGAACGTGAGCAATTATTCATTGAATACATCGGTTGATAGTTCAACAAGTCTGCTATTCTGTTAATAACTTGTATGCAGTTTCACACGTTCGTCAGATAACACTGATTTATAACAACAAGCATGCGCACTATCAAGGTCAGAATAAGACTTACTTTGATAGCGTATATAATGATAATAATTGATATAATAATATAATAACCTAGAGATCTGGACCGTGGAGATCTCTAGGTTCCTGGTTCAAATCTAATCGCTGCTCTCATTGTGATTAAGCTGGAGGGCTGAAATTCAAGTTAGAAACCGCACCGTCTTTCGGATGAGACATCTAAGCCGTTGGTCCCATCTGCATTACCGTATGACCCGTGTGCACGTTAAGGAACGCAGTACACTATTCGGAAAAGAGTAGGGAATCGTCTCCCGATGTACTGCCCAATCACCACCGGAAGGACCTCATTGGAAATAAGTCTTCTTCAGATTTTTGTGGGTTATCCTTCGTGCTTACACCGAATAAATCCATCCACCCATCCATTCTTTGTATATTATAACAGTATACACCCAAGTTATTAACTCTGAATTAAAATTTGGAAGAAATTGTTACTGTCCTGTTGTAGCAATGTAATATTGTTCGTAGTAGGTCTACCGGCAATGCCGTAGCCAGCTATTAGGACAGTTGGGACAGTCCCACACAATTATTCTAATGAGTCCACAAAAATGTGTCCACATTTCGAAAAATGGGTCCAAATTATGCAGTTTTATGCAATAAATGAGTCCACTTTTTGAATAATGGGTCCAAATTTCTCATATTTTGCCTAAAATTGGGTAAACATTTTAAAAAAATGGGTCCAG
Source organism: Anneissia japonica (assembly GCF_011630105.1). Classification (NCBI taxonomy): domain Eukaryota; kingdom Metazoa; phylum Echinodermata; class Crinoidea; order Comatulida; family Comatulidae; genus Anneissia; species Anneissia japonica. The sequence goes on from NW_022744966.1 coordinate 2,102,255, forward strand.
ATTTTTCATATTTTTACGTAAAATGGGTCCAACTTTAGAGAAAATGGGTCCACATTATTTGGATTTGTGTGTAAAGTGGGTCCACCCTTATATTGTCCCGCACTGAAAATCCTGGCTACGGCATTGCCTACAGGTAATATCTGTGAATCATTGAAAGCTGAAAAATATTGAATCTTTTAATTGAGAAAGTAAATGATTTACAATATGTGAAATATCAGTTACAACATATTAAAAAAGGTCCTCCGGAGCCTGGGGTTTAAAGTGTTTCCAGATATGTGCAGGTATGTTTTATCTATATAAAATAGTAAAAGTATTCACTTTATAATAAAAATATTTAAAAAAACAAATAAAAATTATAAATATTGCCTATGTCCTACTTGATTAGCGTGACCTCCTCTCCAGATTTCTCTGCCAGCCTCTGTTTATTTATTTTTGTAGTCATCGGCCGAGAAATGATTAATAAAATCGTATTTAAAGTTCTTAGACAATTTAAAACAGCGAATTAACTAAACAGTATGTGGCCTCAAAATGCTATGCTCGTTTCGATGTTATCAACAATATTGACCAGCTCCGTGATTCAACTTTGAACATCAATGACTGGTACAACAAATAACCACGTTGTGTACACACACACCTAACTACACTGTATGGACCATACGCCTATGTGATTATTATTTACCGTATGTAATATTTAAGATGATCCTAGCAACAATCGTCTCTTATTGTACGCAGTCTGTTGACCAAGCCAACAAAATATTGGAAACTTGACTTTCGTTGCTGCAATCATTTTTACGAGTAACAATTTGATACAAGAAGAGAACATAGGTAGAACATTCTTAATCGCTTCATTCACAATTTAAAGAAATATAGTTAAGGCTGACCTTTAGATACTATTCCTTAAATTAAAAGTTCCAAGAAAAATATAGTCTGTATCCACCAAGCTACAACCATTAGTTCCGATAACTGGGCTGCATATAAGATACTGTACGTAGTAGGTTTAATTATAATGGCTGAATCTACATCACAAGTTATTTGCTTTCATCCGGGCAACGATTGAGAAGAGTACGGTACTTTTATTATCAACGAACATACTTGAGGGTATGAGGAAAGTATGTTTAGTCGGAGAAGGAAGGTTTTCAAAGTAATGCACTGATGGATGTTCAAACTGACAAAATATAGAAAATTAAGTAAAGGTGAAACGAATAAACAATAAGTTAAATAAATAATATTGATTTCTTGCATCAATTTCTTCGAAGGTTGGCTCATACCATTATCGATGGACTTCATGAGTAATACGGTAATGTAAATAAAAATAAATAGGATTTAAAACCGGGATAGCGCAAAAAAATCACAAAACAAAACATCAATCGAAAGGTCCACTGATTAATCTTAGATAAGATAGTATAATACATAGGCCTACTCGAAGTATCGAATGTAAACGATGGCGTGCATTTCTTCCGATAATCCAAGTATCGAAAGTAAACGATGGCGTGCATTTCAAAACATCAATCAACGCTGTCAATATCGCTTCCAAAATTGTATTTTTAAAAGCGTGCAAACCCTACCTAGATCCATTGGCCTATAGGCCTATCTCTTCACAGGCCAGACCTATCTCTTTATAGGCCTATATTTTATTCGTACAAAACATCTTTCACATATTTTAATGAAAAAGCGATGCGTCATCTGGCTGGGTTTGGAAAACTGAGAAAAGGTGAACACCTCCCCTGCGGTTTGACTCAAGTGGTCCACACCTAACTGTACTCACTAGGAATATGTTCCCTTTGGTCTAAACTTTCTAGATCACTTCAAGATACTAATTCTCTTTCGGAGAAAATAAAAACAAAATTACAAAAAAATATTTAAAAAATACCCCAACAAAATTGTCACCCGTTTGACCTCTTTTAGTGAGGCTCTATACAAATCACGTAAACACAATTACAAAAGAAGTGAAAGTATGAAGCAATCCGTTCTTAATATAATTATATGGATAAGTGTGAGATCGTCGCTGGGGTTAAGGCAAACATCTCCTAGGGTATGGAATGTGTACGAAAGACATTCCGGGATCCTCCTAAGAGGTGGCTTTCGTAGTAACTTGCATATTTCTTCAGCCAAATATTGGCATAATTGTGTATCACCTTTCAAATTTGGTATCATTCAGTACGATGGCGGGACGTGTCAATCTCGTAGCTTAACAGATTGAACTATTAAACCAATCAGCGATGGTACACACCGTTCTACCCCCCCCCCCCTAAGCAGACGTTTCCTACCTAATGTGACGATACCTCTACAGGCCTACTTGACGTGCTGTTTAAGTAAGTCCTAATACAACTTCTCAACAAAATTGTAGGCACAGTTATTTGTCATTTTCCCAGAAAAATGACAAGCTCAAAATAAGCCCCGCCTAATTTTCTATTAAAAAATAAATACTGTATAAGAACGTAACAGCCCACCCCCTCCCAACCACTTTCTACACTCAACTAGTTGTCCTGTTTTATTTATTATAAATGAGAACAAAAGAATATATCTGCAGTGAATGTGATTTGATTGACAGAAGCGTGTCAGAAGTTTTAAGTAGACTGGAAGTCAATTTAAAATGTTCAGCTAATGTTAAGGGAGGCATAATTAATAACATCATCGTCGTCAGTATAGTAAATGTAAGTACTCTCCTTGGTATTAAATTCTTGCAAAAGCCATTAGAAGATGAGTGGACACTGTGGATTCAATTCACCTGTTGCTATGGACAACGATATCGTAACCAATGTGCATATTGTTCGGTATTCAGTATTAGTTTGTTTTAATTCAAACTCATTATTAATATTAAAGTGGCAGTCACATTATTTCGAGGACATAGAGTCGGGTGTTTAATACAATGCTAAGTACTGCAAGTATATAGGGCTTTACTGAAATACATCTCATAATATTTAACGGATGTGGATATAGGCCCAGGTGAACTCAATTCATATTCCAGAGACCTATTAATAAGATATTCCTTTGAACTTATTCCACATGCTCAGAGTGTTTGCATTTTCAAGGAAAACGATGAATGGGTGAATATTTTATCACAGTTAATTAATAATGTTCTAAATTCGTGTGAATTGCACTTTAGTACTTTAAGGTTGTTTTAGTGTATAGGCTATGTAGTAATTTTCAGTGGTAAAGTTGAGTCGAACATCGTCTAAATATATAATTAACTAATACTATAACTAATGATTAACGGTAAACGTTCAACAAGTTAATTGTAATACATCCGTTTACGAATGTCGTTTTGAAAACTATCTCGTTTACAATAGCAATAATGGCAAAGCAATAACTTTTATTGACATCATCAAAACAATCATGATACAGTCAAATACAGACAAAATACAGTAACAGAAAATGTATAAGCGTATGTCGAACGTGCGACATAGCTTCCTCAAATCGACACACTTATATAGCAAGTAGCTTAAATTATTTTTGCCATAGACAAATAGACAAAGATTTGCTATAGTAGGCCTCGGTTATTATTATAATGCCACATAACACTGTTGTTACTGGTGCACGCCAGTTTCGAAGTACCGGACGTAGGCTTTACCAAAGTGAACATTTATGTAATAAAAAAAAATAATATGTGTAAATTATTGAATACGTACCGGCTCACGAGATTGAAACGTTTGATCATGAAATTTACGATTTGAAAGTTCTCCAACATTACTATTATTGCTAAGGGTCGGGCCTAAACATAACAGTGACAATGTTTGCAACAAAAATCATACTCACTTTGATTGAAATATTGATTGAGAGTAATCACGGAAAATCCAAACGTAAACATACTAAGCTGGCATTACAATAGAACTAACTACAAAGCATCATTGACTATCAGTGTTATCCATAATACACAATGTGGACCTACGCTACGATTTTACGTCAGCTCCAATCGATGTGCTGGAAACCAGGGGTATCTGCTCACAGCAGGCGCCGTTGTACAACTATTGACGAATGGACTAGTGCCTTGGATATCTTAATTCAATTGAGAATTCTCATTGCCTAGCAGCAGGTAAAGCTGATAGCTGCCTAATTTACAGGCCAGTGGAAGTCAATAACAATACTTACCTAATAAGTATCATAACGTAGTATTTGTTTATGTGTATTTGTTTTCTACACAACTTTGGTGTGATGAGTTACAATCTGTGGTATTGGTCATTGGTCAGTAGACTTTGGGCATAGTTAGAGTATATATATATATATATATATATATATATATATATATAATATACACACACACATATATATACATATATAATACATATATGCATACATATATACATACACACATATACATATATATATATATTTGGGTATATTTTATTGAGATAAAAAACATCGAAAACACAATCTTTGGCAGCATTAAGCTGAATTGTAGATTGGGTAATTACAATAAAATCTATAAAATTTATGATAAGACTAATAGATGTACAGTATATAAAAATATGACACAGTCAAAAAACACTAAAAATACAAAGAATAAAAAGCAATTTTACATCACACTTTACTCCTGAGCTATATATAATATCCAGATTATTCAGACTGGGGGGTTCATCCGCCACAGGACCTCACAATGAATTGAGAATTCGTGCCATGTAAGGTATCGAGCTATTTTTGTATCGGGATTTAGTACATTTGTATTCACTATATTTATATATTCACTATATTCATACATATATACATACATATATATACATACATACACACACATATACATATAATGTATCAATTATATAGATAATAGGAACATAATGTTATAAAGCCTATAATAATAATTATGCTAAAAAATAAAAATAATAATTTAAAATTTATATAGCGCAAATTATAAAACATTGTTAAAATCAAATGCGCTTTAGACTGAAAGTTATGTTTCCTTAAAAAATAATGTTTGGTGTTTTATATTATATATATATATA
>NW_022744966.1:2107397-2142311 GCF_011630105.1 Anneissia japonica
GACGAATTGTGCTTTTTCTCCCCGACGGGATGGGAGGGGGAGCTCTCTCCAACGGGGAGGGGGGTGGGGGCGGCCTGCCTGCCTGCTTGCCCCCGTCGGAGGCATTTTATTTATAGGATAACATTCGCTGAGAGCGATGCACATGATATACCATCATGTCCTTTATTCGAACACTGCAATTACCTTTCATTGATGATGATGCTTTATGTATAATAATTTACAGTGTTAACGGCTATCTTTTATGTAAGCCTATATATACTGTATATTTGTTTTGTTTTATTGTTTTTACCACACACAAATTATATAAAACAGTACATTGACAATTATGGCAACTTAATAATACAAATGTAATATTTAAAAAAACTAAATGGTATATTCTTCTTCTTCTTCCTCAGGTGTCAGGTCTGGAGCAGACATCGACCAGAGTCGTAGATAGTTTCACGGGATTCGATATACGCGCGTGTGATTGGGTGGATCGCAATCACATGACTTACACCAGCCATGTTGTCACCAAAACAAAACATTAAAGCTATACGCGCGCATGCGCCTGTGCTGTTTGGTAACGACATGGCGTCCATGAGACAAGTTGGCCAAACTCTCTCTATCTACGGCTCTGACATCGACGAGCATAGCACGCCATACCTCTCTGTTGACAGTCCTCCTTATCAGCTCGGTGTTGCTTATGGTGTTCTTTGTGACACAGTCGTTGAGGCTGTCCATATACTTGGTCCTCTACCGTCCCCTGCTTCTCTTCCCTTATATTTTTCCACATAGCATTTGTTTCTCTATTTCATTCTTCCTGCAGATGAGTCCAAGGAACTTCATTTGTCTCTTTCTGATGGTTTTTATAGATCTTTTGTATCCTATCATTGATGACTGAACGCTGCCATGTGTGAAAGACTTGGCAAACACTGGACAACCGAATCCTGGCGAGGAGCATTTCAAAAGCGGCACCTCTGTCTTACTCCGCCACTCGACTCACTCATTCAAGTTAACCAGAAGGACAACGTATTCAGAAATTCATCTTCAGTAGGATTCATTTTTGCCAAGTAATTTATGTTATTATTTGCAGTAAAAACAACGGGGAAAACAACAATAATAAATATTTATGTAATAATAACAATGTAGTAAACTATAGGGTGAAAATCAATGACGCTATTATTAAGATGATACCGTAATCAACAAAAAATAACACCGCTCAAAGAATGTTCATTTAACACATGAGAGGACCGTATCCTACTGGAGCTGATGGAGACAAAGTCAGAACTATGAAAAGATTATAATAGGCCTACATTAAAAAGCAATTTTGAAAGAGACACAACATTGCATGGGTATTTAGTACGGTATTAATTCCATCCACAAAGAACCTACACTTAACAATTATAACGATTTAACAGACAACCTGTTTAATTAATGTTTTATTTAATGAAAGCCCGCGCAATACATTAAAACTGAACCGAACACTGAGATTATATATGGCAATCTGGGAAAGAGGACTTCTATGGCTATTTGGCCAAAAAGACGTTCACAAAGAACCTACTGAACATTTATACGATACGGTTTAACAGACAACCTGTTTAATTTATGTTTTATTTAATGAAAAACCGCGCAATACATTAAAACTGAACCGAACACGGAGAGGACTTCTATGTGGCAATCTGGGCAAGAGGACTTCTATGGTTATTTGGCCAAAAAGAGACGTATGGCTATCTGGAAAAGAGGACTTCTTGGCTATCTGGGTAAAATGACTTATATGGCTATCTGGGCAAGAGGTCATCTACGGTTATCTGGGCAAGTGGTCTTGATCCTGTGAATATCTGTGCAAGATGTCCTCGAAATCTATCCTTCGATGCACCGCGTGTAAGGCGTTTGAATTTCAATCGGAAGGTCGGGGGTTTGAGACCGATGCGCATCAACTGCTCGTGTCCTTGGGTAAGACACTTTATCTACATGGTGCCTCTCTTCACACAGGAGTATAAATAAGTAGGCCTACCCAGTAGAAAGTGAAACCCGGAATTAAATTAGTAGTGCTGGTTACACTTATGAAGGAATACTCTCCAGAGCAGAGTATAATAATATGCGCTATATGAGTCAGTATAAAAAATTAAAATAAATACAAGGATATCCAAATAAGAGCAGCTGTATGGCTATCTTGGTCGAGAGATCCTACAAGGTTATCCGAACAAGATGAACTGTATGCGGATATCTGGGCAAGAGGTCTTACCTTATAGCATATTCCATAGGCCTACATGTTATTCTACGTGATTCAATACCGGTACTCACTGAAGCGACATCGATGCCTACTGTTTCTATCACCTTCAAACGATATGAATTACAGAGATGCTTCACCAGTGACTAACTGTTCTTGCCACCTGATCAAGAATGATATATCAATACGCAGACATGTAGCAACAGTGTTTTGTTGTATATTTTCTCGTGTTTACCCGTTGAGCCGGACTACTATCAACAGACGTGTTTCAATAATGGTACTTTTAAAAGGGTCGTAAAAAGTTCTTTGTTGTTTGTGTGTAAGAGGTGTTGGAATACAAGAGAAAGCACATGAGGGTATAATTGGCGTGTGACATGCTCTGATTTTAGGACTATTATTATTTAGTTTTCAGTTAGGCCTTTATGTAAGTATCCTATTAGCCTGTCAATATTAATAGGACCATACTGTAAGCATGGATTTTTATATTCCATAGATAGATAATCACTTTCTTTAATAAATTATTATGCCAGTCTTACGTCATTTAAAAGTTCGAAACATTCCCTCTGTAGGTCTAGGCCATACATGAGCATCAGCGTCGAGAGGGAGACATGTACCCCATGGGGCCCGGCCCGCTCACAGGCTACTTAAAACATGATGAAAAATGTCATCCATTTTGGACGACGGGATCAGTGACCTATCTAGGAGCCTTGAAATTGGTGGGGGTGATGAAGGGAGTGCTGGAGGTGAAGTGTAGGGAACTCGATGAATAAGCGAGGGGCGCCAGCTTGCAAAATAAGGTTATATTTATCTACTTGAGCGAGATTTATTTTGCTTTGAATATTTTCAATGGGTTGGGGGCGTAGCGCAGTGACATTCCCTGCGACCAATCGCGTGTTAGTAGTATCCAATAAGAGCTAATAAGAATTCAGAGTCATTATTTATTTTAGACCTGGCCTCTGTAAGCGAAAATTGACCCGAGAATGAGGTTTACTTTGGAGCGATATAATTTATCTGTAAGCGTTGTTAACGACAGCAAATACAGTACCCTAGATAGACTACGCCAAGGAGCGCCACTTCATATAATCTTTATAATGTTTTATTGAATAATGATTATTAAGAATAAAAAGCACACAGACGACATTTAGCATAAGTTTGCTCCACAAATGTTCGTATGCCAGTAATAAATCAAGTTGCTTTACGATGACGCCACAATAAACTCGATTTTAATATTTAGAAATTATTTGTCACACGTTGCGTTTCATATAAATGTGTATTCCTAACATTGTTTATCCAGAGTTCAGTTGTCAACTTCTGAAATACAGCCGCCGTAAATGTTTCCCAATGGTGTTGGCATTTTTCCATTCAGGCAGAAAGTTCAGTTCATTGAGGTCTGATTGGTTCCTAGTCAATCGTCGATTTGAATCTCGTAGGATAAAAAGTTTGCGTGCTATAACGATTATACTGTATATTTATTTGACAGTCGATTGACCAAGTGAGGAGTGGACGAAAATGGCTGTTCCAAGATGGCAGCAAAAGTTGATGTCAGTATTAAGAATTCGAAACCAGATAGTTCGCGAATTCATGGCTGAATTTATTGGGACATTTATTTTGATCGTAAGTGAAATTTAAGCATTAATAGGCCCTATTCGTATTTTCAGTAGGCAGAAAATACAAAGTTATGATACTATCATGATATATTATAGAGTTTGATAGTCAAATTATAAATGTATGTGAAAATCAACGTCAAAACATTTGGCTTCTGGTAAATTTATTTATTGCTTTATGATGTTACTACTAGCTTCTAACAAAATAATATGTCTACCTGTACCAGCCGATGTGCAGGGCCTATAAAACGAAATATTCTATAAGCGACGTGTACCTAAAGGCGGCCGACCCCAATACTGTACCTCTGTTGGTAGGTAGAAGAAATTATAATTAATGTGTTTTTTGTGGTTGTGTGGATGTATGGAGTGAATAGTAAGCATTTATCACAGACTGTGGTCTGTGATGATTAATGCATGCGAGTGGTAACCTGACCCAAAATGTTGATATTTTACGTGTGTTAGTGAGTAGTGTATTTTAGGCTTCAAGTTCTCTATCAGCAATAACACATTATACAAAGTCGACTCATGAAGAAGTACGTTCGCAAACTTGCGCGCACGCAGTACAGTGACATGCCAAATTAAAATATTATAAGAGGCCTATATATAGTAGTTATGTTTTCCTAATTTATTTATGTGAAGAAAAAGTGCATAAATGTATCACGAGATTAAGCTAATCTGGTCAATCCGTTATATCGTTTGCGCGCTTCCAAACGTCACGGATTAATCTTGCATCAAATTGGTACTGTATATCGCTTGCGCGCTTCCAAAGGTCACAGACGTTTGTGGAATTATAAGTACTGTACGAAATTGAAAAAACAGTCGTCGGTACTAAAAAAAGAGTAGTTAACCGATAAGATTTATTCAAGTTGAGGTCTACACAATCACATAGAAGGTTAAACGAAATACATCCACGTCATTACTGTAAATTTTATAATTGAAACCAGATAACCCATGCTATAGGCATACATGTAATTCATTGTGAAAGTAGAATATATTATTCTACATTAGAAATAATAATGCAAAGACAGTTCATCAATTTATATTCATAACTCATAATAATTTTATTTCACTCCAAACTCAGAAGTCTGTTAGGCGAAAAAGGACCATGTCCCTGTGCCTACCAGAAAAACAATAATAATAGCAATAACAATAATGAAATAATATAAACAACAATAATAATAATAACAACAATAATACGGTAATAATTAATAATAAACAATAATAATAATAATAGGGGCCTAATAATAATAATAATGACAACAACAACAATTGATAATTACACCCGATTCTACCTAATAGATCAGATAAGTATCAGTTTCGGTGACATCAACATTCATGATGCCGTCACCAAACCTGATTAGGGGATTCTGATCAGATGATTGATGACTGGTGCTGTCACCAGTATATAAGTGTGTCAACATTTTATTTGTGACCGAAACTGATCACTTATGTAGAATCGGCGAATTATTTTAATAAGTGAATTCTGTTAGTTATTAAAATTATTTTTGATTTAATGGTGAAGTAAACAATAAAATAACATGTATAGAGGGCCGGACTATCGTGATAGTAATGATGTTCTCCTGAAAGACTAGATTGTAGAAGACGTGTTAAAATAGGAAGGCTGTTCTAAGTGATTGGATTACAATGAAAAATGAGTTGTGAAGTGCATTACATCTGGCAGGAAGACAATAGAGTATTGGGTGAGGTTTACGGGTATTATATTAATGTAGGCCTAATTATGGTCGATTTGGATTTTGTCAATTATTTTATATATGATAGACTAAGAAATATTCTTCTGTTTTCTAATACAGTAAGATTAAGGCGGACAAGTCTGTCTTCGTATGATATGTATATTTGGATAGCGAGCAGAATTCAAGAAGAATCGGGTAAATGTCTTTGGAGGGACTTGCGTAATGTTATTGAAGATGGGGGTTCCAGACGACAGATACGCGCGAATCGGTATAACAAGAGAATTAAACAAAATTAAGGAAAGGGGTGACGATTCAAGTAGGCCTACGTTAAAAGTAAAGGGTTTGAAAGGCTTTTGAAACAATGTTTCCGACACGAGAGTGCCATTTTAGATTGGAAAAAAAATAACGCCAAGGTATTTGTTTGTGGAAGGAAACAAAATCTAAAGATGAATTCTTAACAAAGTAGGCCTAATTGGGATATAGGATATTTCTTATGACACACACATAACTTTATACTCCTGACATTGCTTTTATCAGTGGACAACCCGATACATTATATCACAAAGAAATTCACTGTACTGTATTGATAACTTATATCTATAGGTCTAAGCAATTGGACTGTCGGATAATTGTTATGGAACGCCCACAATGCATTCAGCGGCGGCTATAGCATTCGGCTGCGCATTTACCATTCGGCGACCCATTGCATTCGGCGTGTTTGGCGTGCGGCGGCGACTTTTTCATTAGGCGGAGACTATGTATTCGGCGCATTTGGCATGCGGCGGCGACTTTTTCATTCGGAGGCGACTTTTTCATTCGGCGGCGACTTTAGCATTTGGCAACTACATCATTCGGCGACTTAGCATTCGGCGGCTAAACCCTACATCATTCGGCGACTTTAGCATTCGGCGACTATAGGCCTATATCAATTGGCGATCATCCCATACGATAAAATGGGTAATTTCCAACGCCTGGTTACAAGCCTAACTTTCATAGCTGTATATTTGTTGTTAATCTAGTTCTTCTTGTTTGTGTTTGTGCTTTTCTACTACATTTGAACAAGAATAATGATAATACACATGATTATTATATTTTGATGTTATTTGTAACACTAATGAATAAATTCGTGTGTCTAAATGTGACATTTAAACGGGCTCGGTCGTTTAGTCCAGTGTCCTTGGCCCATCCAGTATACTCTGGAGTGTTTGAAATGTAACCTCATACTTGACACTTTATAATACAATCCTCGGAAAGCATTTCAACGTGTCATAGGTTTTGTAGGTGGTCTAATTTATACAGTATTGTAATTATGTAAATAGGCCTTATTCTAGTTAATGTTCATAAGAATGAGAGCTGTGTAAATTAAATATAATGCTGGGACGCAAGTAGAATGAATAAAAACTATGTAGACGTTATTGACGTTTAAACACGAAATAGTAAAACATTAAAAAACGCATGATATACATCACAGAACTACATTAAATTTGCAGCTTCCCGCCTCCAATACTTTTATTAAAACTATTGTATTTGTCTTACATATGTTATATCCTGTTAACTATATTTTTATTATTTATAGACCTACATTTTATTTGTTTAATTTATTGCTCAATATACTTTTAGTGTTATTTTAATCGCCGCTTCCTTTTTCTACAGTTATTTAATTATATCCCTATGTTTAACATTTTAATATTATCATTAGCTTATATGCTTTCCAACAACACAACACATGATCATTCATTGTGTTTGCTTACCCCTTCAGCTGTACCACTATTCGGCCAAGCAAATTTTACGTATCTGAGTATTCATTACGGGTAGGCCTACAGTATTATATAATTAGTATAGGCCTATATATACAGTAGGCCCTGTCTCTTATACACATCTAGATGTGTATAAGAGACAGCATGTATAGAGGGCCGGACTATCGTGATAGTAATGATGTTCTCCTGAAAGACTAGATTGTAGAAGACGTGTTAAAATAGGAAGGCTGTTCTAAGTGATTGGATTACAATGAAAAATAATAGAGTGCTCAACAAAACAAATGTTAAGGAGCTATAATAAGTTAAATCAATCGCCGAAAGTCGCCGCCGAATGATAAAGTCCAGCCAAATTCTATTTGCCCTGAACAAAAAGTCGCCGCATAAGGCACTGTGGGCGTTCCATAAATTTCATGATACCATCGTCGGTATATAAGATAAACCATAGAGAAAAAACCTACACTATATATAAGCATAGAGAAAATAGAACAGATCAGTAACGTAACGCAGTAACTCGTTGATAATGATCTGACCTAATGTTACACAACTGTTGATATTTCAATAGTGTGTAAGCTTGCCTATGAGATGATAAACTCAAGTAGCAAACACGAGTGTAACTGAAAAGGGTTCAGCCAAAGGGTATAGTGTAAAGAGACAAACGTAATAAATGGATCGGGATACCGTATAGTGTAAAAAGCGTAAGCATGAAAAGGAGCAGTGGTAGCGCCAGTTGTGTGAGGGGTGGAGAAAAACTACGAATCCTCGAGGATAACAAACAAATTATGTAATTTCTACAGTCTGTTGGAGCCCTAAATTCGGTTAAACAAGTCTCTCAAATGATCAAATCCCTAAATATAAGTTAGAGCTTTCGGAGCTTCGCCCAGTCCCACTTCCAATGGTTCTGGACAGCCCCTGTCTCGAACCATCGCCAACTTACTCTCTCGTCGGATCCTCGTCGGGCAAGTCCTAGAGCCAGCCATGAAAAGGACATGTTTAAAGTTAACAATCGTAACAAAAAGGTCAAGCATGACAACGAGAATATGTAAAGAGGAGAGGACAGATTGGCAAAGGGGTTGGGCATAATGCAAAAGGAGAAAAAAACGTGACAAAGTAGAGAGAAGTTGACAGGCACTTGGATAATTAAGTGGGAGTGTGGTAAGAATGTTACGAACGGGCTAAAGGCATGGTAAACAAACTCGCAGTGTACGACAAGGCAAAGAAATATTCATAAAGGGTAGTGTAACAAGCAAAAGTGTAGGACAGAATATTGCGACAAAGGGACCAGGGCCGTGCATGACCATGAGTTAAGGGAAGAAGCATGGATTAAGGTCTTGACATGTTGTAAACACATACCTGCACGCCCCTCTTTCATTGGCAGATCTGAGGCGGGGGGGGGGGGGGGGGGCGGAAGGGAGGAAGGAACAATTCTAGACCATAATTATTTTTTCAGGACCCGTGAGCAGATTTTTTTTTTTGTTACAATGGAAACATTAGAAGTCGGGAAAGCTTATTCCCTGTCATCTAGGAATCAATACCGGTAGTTTCCCGACCCCCTTTTGGGGTTCATCGATTCATGGAAAAAAGAATACGTATGCAACTACTCAATTTTGTTTTTCTGTATGTATACCGGTACACATAATGGGCCCACTTACTATAATAAGAATGAGAAAAATTTACCTGACCGTTTTCTAGAGGGGAAACCTTGAAATTTGAAGAACTTAAAAGTTATTAAAAGACATTTTAGAAGTCGGGCATTTCCCGCCATCTAGAAATCAAACTTTTTCCGGGGAGAACCCGAACCACCCCCCTTTCTCTTTGGGGTTCATCGATTCATGGAAAAAAGAATAAGTATGCAACTACTCAATTTTTTGTATGTATGTATGTATACACACATAATAGGCCTGTTTACTGTTATAAGAATGAGAAAGTTTACCTGAGAAAAAACTTTGAATTTTGAAGAACTTAAAAGTCATTAAAAGACAGTTCAGAAGTCAGGATAGCTCATCTCCCGCCACCTAGAAATTAAAATTTTCCCGGGGAGAACCCGGACCTCCCTTTCTTTTTGGCATTCATCGATTCATGGAGGGAAAAAAAATACTGTACGTAACTACTCATTCTTTATATACACACATAATAGGCCTATTTACTGTAATAAGGATGAGAAAGTTTACCTGACCGTTTTCAAGAGGGGGTACACCTTGAATTTTGAAGAGCTTAAACATTTTCCCGTGGGAGAACTCCCGACCCCCCTTTCTTTTTGGGTATTTTCGAAACATTTTAACCCTCCCTACTAAATTTGAACCCAGATCCGCCACTGTCTCTTTCCTAATACCTTAGCAGAGCACCACAGTGTACCTAGCACGCCCCTCGTTCCTATTATCATTTTTATACACCTTATCTACCACGTCCCGTTTTACTATCAGAATTAGAAAGCATCTGCAGAAGTACTGGCACGTCCATAACAACCTAAAATATAACAGTACCCGGTGTTCACCTTCTTCCTAGAACTGTCACGGAGCACCCGCATCGTAGAACGCCTCTCTGTTCTCTCCCTAGAACCACTACAGAACACGCATAATGTCTTGAAAGCCTCTTGATTCCAGCACTAGTACAGAGCATCTCTTAAGATACCGTACCTTACTATGTACGACCGTCATTTCAAACACTAGCTGACACACCCTCCTTCTCACATCAGTGCCACGAAAAACAAAGTATTCAACCATTAATTATTCGTACTTAGTCTTTGTGATAATAAAAACGTGTACCGTTTGTGTAACAGGCTTTTGGTGACGGTTCAGTTGCGCAGTCGGTTTTAAGCAATTCGGAAAAAGGAGGATTCTTGTCAATCAACTGGGCATGGGGTGTCGGCGTTACCATAGGTGTATATTTTGCATCCGGGATATCAGGTTAGTTGTAAAGGCATGAAGCGCTATATAAGAACGACATATTATTATTATATACCAAATTTACAAATTTGTACGTACTCTCATTAAGCGCAATACGCAATTTCAAATAATGCCTATACAAGACTAGGTCTACAAGGTCAGTATTTCCATGCATGAGATGTCCACGCAACCACACTACAGTATGACAGGCAGTGGCGTAGCTAGACGTTTTGGCGCCCGGGACAAGAGTAGAAAATTGCGATCCCCTTCCCCCACCCGCCCCCCCCCCCCCCCAATTATAATTATAATATTTTGAAATAAATTGATATTGGTTGCATAGACTTTAAGCGTATCCGTACCGTACGTCCATATAATGCACTGTCTAAATAACATTATTTAAACCAGAATAACTTATTATTCTAGCTCTCATATGTTCTTTCTTACCAGGGGTGGCGCGAAAATTTGCCCGAGGGGGGGGGAGATGCCCTGGTGAGGGGAAAGATTTTTCCTTAACGAGAGTTATTGAAACTGCATTACAATGTTCGGAACTTTGTATACAACTTTACCATTATCCCAATTTGTAAGGCTGCTGTATTTATCGCATACAGCTAAGTATTCTTATTCTCTAAATTTATTTTATAGTAGCCTTGTAAGTTGCTGAATTCTTAACATTGTTTAAACTCACAACTGAATTTTGTGTGCTTGTGCATCAAATAAGTTAATAACATGATCAAAGTTAACGATGTTGTCTGCTTCATCACGCTCAATACTAAGTAGTGCCAAAGCAGATAGTCTCGCGTTTCCCATCGTGGCTCTGAGATATGGCAGGATGAGCTTTAGTCATGTAGTCATTACAGAATAGGATAAAAAAGAAGAGAAAACGGTCGAAATGGGCTGAAAAGAAATTACAATTTCTTTTCACAATTTGCCAATAAAAACAACAGGCCTACATTTAGATTCTTATTATTAACTGGAAAATATTTATGCCTGACGATTTACATCAATTTCGTCGTGTTTTTCTAAAAAGTGCTTGTTTTTTTACTCTAATTCTCCCATTTCAGCGCCCCTCAAACCTGGCGCTCAGGGCACGTGTCCCCTTGACCCCCTAGCTACGCCACTGATGACGGATATGTATTTACTTATTTCAACACAAGTAAATTGTATACTTAGGACTACCGTATGTGTTTATTTTAGGTGGGCATCTTAACCCAGCAGTTACGCTAGCGTTCGCTAGCATCGGCCGTCTGTCTTGGAAGAAAGTACCCTTCTACATGCTTGCACAATTGCTTGGCGCTTTTACAGCAGCAGCGTGTGTATTTGGAGTCTATTCAGGTAGGTATAACATCTTTCAAAATATATATCACCAAAATTAATAGATAGAAGGATTGAAAAATACCATGTTATATTCATATTAGCATACAATATAGGCCTATTAATAACGCCGTGGTACGGTACCGTATTTCGACTTCAATTTGCTGAAGGTACGTTAAATGGAATTACGTCACCTTCACCCAATGAAGAGCCAGAATGTGCGTTACGTCATCTTTCAAGACTGGATTATTGCATATCATCCACGATGAGCGGTGAAACGCGAACAATAATGTTAAAAACACTGTGACCACTGCTTGGGATTTATCCCAAGATCTTGGGATTTTTAATGACACCCTGGGGTTTTCGGATTTTTTGTTAACCTTTCATTAAATTTTGGGATTTTTAGAATGATATGTAATTTCTAATTTTTTTCTTTCAAGAAGTGAATAGGCTAATAATGGCCTTATAACATCATAATGACAGTTATGAATGAGGGTTGTTTATTTGTTAAAAATAAAAGACCCATTGGAAGCTTAGTACCATACATTTTTTCAATTCTTTCTGATAAGGCTATTGTTTAAAGCCATATTCACCATTTCCAAAAATAATAAGTTGCATTTTCAAGTTAAATCTCTTGATATGTGTCACATTGGCAGATACACTGTTTGCTTCAGTACATAGGGCTGAAGGTGAGCAAAGAATATTGCACCTAGATGCAGGAAATCTTGCACCGTCTCATACTTTGCAAATGATTTTTATTGTGTTTTAATTTGACAATTAATGTCGAAATATTGTATCCCGACACGATGACGTGCATTTCGATACTTGGAGTATGTATTATACTAGGCCTATCTTAAGTTCGATAAAATTCATCGTTTGCTTAAATGACATGACTCTTATTACTGAGTGGAACCCTTACGCCTATTTATCGATGACAGTATTATAAGAAAATACTGTACTCTTGCCTAGTTTAGCTAATAATGTGCTAAGTACATTTCGCTATTCACACCGCTCACCCCACTCTTCATTGGGTGATGGTGATGTAATGCCATTTGAAGTAGAAATACGGTACCGTATCTGTAGCCACGCTAATAGTAATTATATTATCATAGTTGGTGAAAGTACGACATGTGGTCTAACGGTATGACACTCCCCCTTAACAGTGGGAGGGTGCATGTTGAAGACCTGCCAAAATATTTTATATCAAGTTGTAATCGAAATATTCGTTGCAACAGGGAGTAATTTCACTGTTCCCTGGTTGTAATAAGTTCTGGTGTTTCTAAAAGCAAAAATTACACGTATCTGAATGTTCCTCATCGTTACAAAGGTATATATTAGAACACACATGGATGCATCTTCTTCTAGTTGACGAGGAGTACATGAGTACCAAAATACACTAAACTTTGAAAGTACGTACTACACAGTGATAAACCACCTAACTCTGTGTATTCACTTGCAGAGGCGATTGATGCATTTGATGGCGGTAACCGATCCGTGATAGGACCCAAAGCTACAGCAGGAATATTTGCCACTTACCCGGCTGAATATCTGTCGGTGTGGGGCGGGTTTGGAGACCAGGTATTTAAACATTTTATAATTTAGAGTTGGAAACTATCATAGTCATCTGTTGAGTGTTATCACTGCCTTTTCTGCTACCACGAAATAACAGCTTCAATGCAAACATTATAGAACGAAAAATCATTTAACTTCTTTTAATTATTCAGTTACACTCGACAGCATTTTAGCAGTACTGTAATATTCTTTTTAAAATATCTGGAGAACGAAATGTGAGTGACTCATCAAGTTTCATGTAACGTCATCCTAAACATCATTATAACAGAGTGACTTCATCATATCAAACTTTAGAATCTTTTTATACAAACTTAAAGATGTTTTAAGCTGGGCACTCACTACGTCGTACGACCGTCGCGTCGCACGACGAATCCAGTTCCGCTCCCTGCTTGCACCAGATCACACAACGCCACCTGCAGATTGTCAGTGGTCTTCTGAACGCGGATCGTCATTAAAAACGCGTTGCGGCGCGCGCTTCGTCGCGTTGCGTTCTTCATGGAATTGCGTCGGCCGACGACCGTTTACAGATATACTAAATCTATAATTATAGGCCTATTAGGCTGCGCATGTATCTACATTGCTTCTCTCCACCCAGGAGTATAAATGGGTAGGCCTACCTCCTGCGCTGATTACAGCAGCACTTAAGCACGTACACCCTATGACACGACACAAACAGAAGCACTTCGTATCTACAAAAAAAGGTGCTATATAAATAACCGAATAATAATACTAATAATGATTATTATTTGTTATTGTCATCATGAATTGAACAATTAGAACAATTCCCAATTCCAATGAGACCTCATTTACAAAAAAAAAAACAAAAAAACAAAAAAACAAAAAAACAAAAAAAACAATTCAATAGCCCTATAGATTTTCTTTTCTTAACTTTCTTCCAGTCTTAGGTTAATTAGGCCTACTTGAATGTTTTGTCATGTTCAGTGGCCGGCATTATCATTCCATTCCTGTCAATTAAACATCCTACACTCTATATTGTGTGATTGGCTGCGATACACCGCGCGTCACGTTCAGTTAAAATTCCCAGGTTGAATATGACTGCCATAAAACATTTGTTGAAATAAATACTCAAATATGTCTTTCAGGTGTTTGCAACAGCACTCTTGATGGCTTGTATTCTTGCCATCACAGACAAGGATAACAATAAACCTCCAAATGGTATGGAGCCATTTATCGTAGGTCTAGTCGTCTTCGCCATCGGGCTTGCCTATGGGCTTAACTGTGGCTACGCAATTAACCCCGCTAGGGACTTTGGCCCCAGACTGTTAACAGCCTGTGCGGGATATGGCAAGGAAATTTGGACGTAAGTTACATGCGCATATCATTATTTTATGTTGGTCCAGATTGGTACTGTCACACCTTAAGGATTTAGTCAGCGTACGCCGACGTATCAAAATTTACTCTGAACTATTGATGTGTTTTTTTTTCAATAGCGTTTTTTACATAGCGTATTCATAACGAGTTTGACGTATACATAACGTAGTAACGTATGTTGAACGTTTTGATATCAAAGAAAACTTACTAACGAACGTTTAGCGTGTTTCCAGCATTCACAGCTTATGTTCAACGATAGTCTTATGCACAGCGCGTGACAGCGACGATCACCTGACGTAGCCTATAAAAAGGCTGCCGCTTATGGAGCGCGCTCGCTCATTATTCGGTTCTTGAACTGCAGTTCAATTAAAAATTTACTGCAGCGACTTCTCTGGCCTCTGATTGGTCAAAATATGCACAGAGGGCAGTAAATTATTTTCTGCTCTTTGATTGGTGGAAATATTCTGCAGCCCAGAAACTTGCTGCAGAAAGTTTAATAAATAGGAATGTTCCTAAACGCTTTACTACGATGTATTTGGTTCGTCGATGAATTATTGAAAGTCGGCCTGTATAAAACTTGTATTACATCACATGTTCGAAAGCTTTAAACGGTTGAAATATTATACTTCTAAACTCCTAATTATACACCCTTCTGGGCGTATCATTGTTATTACTGGTGAGATGATCGTCTGTTACAAAGTATTTGAGTTTACATCTCAATTTTATTTATTTAATGCATGTCGTAGGCTAGCCTAATTAACATAATCCAAGCCTATGCCTTGGACTATAGTAAAAATGTCCAACACATAGGCCTCGCTATTTGGTAGTGCCACGCCAAAAAAAAAAGAAAAAAAAAATTGAATTCAGATATTTTATTGAAGCATATTTATAAACTGTTCCTATTCTGTTAGTGGCAAAATAAAAATAATACTGGTATCTACCATTTGACAATTTACAAGCTTAGTGGTGGCCATGATGGGAATAGGAATTTCACCAGTGGTCATCAATCGTCGTATTTAAGGCGCTCATGTCTGACAGCAAACGTTGACCTTAGCCTCTATTTAAGTGTACAGTACATAATACTCACGGTTTGCTAAAAAAAAAAAATCAACTATGCCACTTTTGGTACAGCATTTTTTTGTTCATATTTATGAAATGTATTATAATTATCCCTTATTAAAATCATTATGATAGGCCCTATTAGGAATATACATCAATAAGATAAAGTAAAACAGGGGTGCCGCCAGGGGAGGGGGTCGGTCCAGAGCCCCCGCCCCCACCGTCGGGAAGAGCTCCCCCCCCCCGTCGGGGAGAAAAAGCACAATTCGTCGGGGAGAAAAAAAATTGTATGTATGTAAAAAAATGTATTTTCTACATATTAGTAGACTCTAAAATCGATTAAATAAGCCTTTGAAACCCCTAAATTGTTAAAATTTTCGGGGGCCCCGGACCACTTTCGAAACCTTTTAAATCGAAGCTCGACCACGCCCACATTGCTTTCTTTGGGGAAATATGACCCCTCGTCGGGTGCATCGGCTCCCCCGTCGGGGACCTCGCCCCCTCCCCCCGTCGGGAAAATCTTGGTGCCACCCCTGAAGTAAAATAATATTATTTTTTAGGGAATCCGGTAAAAGGGAAAAATAGGTTGCTTTTCAATGACACTCAGGTCCGTGCAATGACTATTTTCATTTATCTTGTATATATTTATGCTACTATTATTGGTCTGTAAAATGCATATCCACACTAGACATTGAAGTTGTATTAACATCACCCTATCAACATCACCCCATTTTTATATACCAATTCCCCTAAAAGCTGCCAATATGCCGTTTTACAGTAACTGTAAGTTCAAAACACGTTCAGTAAGTTCTGTGGTCGTCCGGAACACGTCAACATGCGTTGGAGAAAAGTTCGATATAAGTTACATATAGTTTTGGATACGCTAGACATTATCTTGACGTATTTCGACTTTTGAGTATCTAACTCGTGTAACGTGTGTCAACAATCGCATCTTGCATACAACTTATGAGCCATACACTGGTATACGTCAACAAGTTTTGTGCATGCACAATATTTTTTGACGTACTCTTCCGTACTAGGACGTATACCAGCGTGCTTCAGCGTGCTCTTAACTTATACGCTGCTCTCCCACCTAGGTTTATGTCACCTAAGAGTCGTACGATTTCTACGAGTTAAAACTCGTGATCTTTGGAAAGGACCTATACGAGCTTATTACGTGTTAGCTACGAGTGAGGTACGACTTTATGGAGATGGTTACGAGTTATGTACGAATTATGCCGAGCAGAGCACCGAGTTAACTACGAGATTATTAAGAGCGTAACAAGTTTGTACCGAATTAGATACGAGTTAGGTACGAGCCAACTTGGTGCGCTCGTACTCGTTTCGGGGTGCTCGCATCAATCTCGTAGATGACAAAACCGCCGACGAGTATCCAGAGTAGTGTACGAGCTAGGTAGGAGTACCCGAGTACTCTACGAGCTACCTACGAGTTCTTCGAGTTTACTACGAGTTATCTACTCGTGGCGATAATTTTGAACATGTTCAAAATTAGCGCCACGAGTTCAGAGCTGCTACGTGTAGGTAGCCCCTCTCCCACTAGGGTTTTTTTCAGCATACGAGTTACAAGAGAATGCCGAGTTGCTAAC
Organism: Anneissia japonica; assembly: GCF_011630105.1. Taxonomy (NCBI): domain Eukaryota; kingdom Metazoa; phylum Echinodermata; class Crinoidea; order Comatulida; family Comatulidae; genus Anneissia; species Anneissia japonica. The sequence goes on from NW_022744966.1 coordinate 2,124,422, forward strand.
TCGGCAAACTCGGCAAAAACTCGTAGGACGATTCGGAAAGCTCGGAGTGGACTCTTACCTACTCGTAGAAGCTCTGAACTCGTAGCGCTAATTTTGAACGTGTTCAAAATTATCGCCACGAGTAGATAACTCGTAGTAAACGAGTACGAGTAAGTACGAGCGCACCGAGTTAACTACGAGACTATTACGAGCGTAACAAGTTTGTACCGAATTAGATACGACTTGGGTACGAGCCAACTCGGTGCGCTCGTACTTACTCGTAATTTGTACTCGTTTTTGGGTGCTCGCATCAATCTCGTAGATGACAAAACCACCGACGAGTATCCAGAGTAGTGTACGAGCTAGGTAGGAGTACCCGAGTACTCTACGAGCTACCTACGAGTTCTTCGAGTTTACTACGAGTTATCTACTCGTGGTGATAACATGTTCAAAATTAGCGCCACGAGTTCAGAGCTGCTACGAGTAGGTAAGAGTCCTCTCCGAGCTTTCTGAATCGTCCTACGAGTTTTTGCCGAGTTTGCCGAGTTAGCAACTCGGCATTCTCTTGTAACTTGTATGCTGAAAAAACCCTAGTGGGAGAGGGGTTACCAATAACTTATTCGACGTACGGCAGCGTTCGCTAAATTGTTCATACGCTGGCTAAATCGTCAAGGTGTGACATGGCCTAAAATAATTGAATATAATACAGGTATGTTAAAGTTAAGATGATGTGAGGATAAAGATGATTATGATGATGAGCACGTGTACTGTAGGTGCTGATCATCCTTTTTATTTGTTTACAGGCCAAGGGGCATACATTGGTGGTGGGTTCCGATAGTCGGGCCGTTCGTTGGCGCAATCGTCGGGGCAATTACCTACCTTATCGTCATCGAAATACACAACACTGAAGATAACGAGGACAAGTACACTCAGGAGCTGGTCGGTACGTGAACGAAGACGCTATAATGATCATATCATCACGTGTGAACATGGCCTTCATTGCACGATTATCATTTCACCTGTACCATTCATGCGCATAGCTGAGTGACGTTATAGCCCATGCCACTATGCGTTCCGTCATCATTGTAGTACAGCACAGTACATCCATGCTTGTGACACATTCATGATTTTAACACGGAAGAATTGGCAACCATTACCAGAATGGGGCAGACTATAGACTTTAGGTTCCCCCAATGCCAATAGCACCTGCATGTATACAGAACTGAGAGTGCTGCTGTCTTGAGTGTCCATACATCTTGGGGGGGGGGGGGTGCTAGGTTAGAGCTGGGGTTTATGCATTTGAATAATGGGGTACCGCTAGGTACCAGGAAATAGCACTTTCACACTTTAAAATGTTTTTTTAGTGTTTTCATATACATAAGTACACATATTTCGGTATCGTTATTGAAAACAACAATGAATCCTTGGCAACAAATGGCTGAATTGGGAATTCAATTACTTATTAATTCTATTACTTTTTAAAATAATACCTAAAAGTATTTTCGAAAAATTGAGGCATGAGATTATGTAAAGGCCTGCCTAAACCTTAACTGCAAGCGTGAAACAGCTGCTGGAAATATTCTGAGCCGCCATTTTTAAAATTACAAGTTATAGATCAACAAGCAAAATTGTTGGTATTTCATTTGTGAATTGGCTATTTAATTTTTGTGACGAAGACTCAAGGGGACGCGAGAAAGAGAACTTGGGGCGTTTGTAACTCAGTTGTGTTCTACCCAACAAAGAGGATGTAGATTTTGTAGGGAAATTACGCATCCCTCGCCTAACACGATTCATGTGCAAGTACGAGACCGAGAGGAGGAGGTTTGTAGAATGTCTCCTTCCAACGACTGGGTGATTAACATCATTGTACCTTATCGATATACGACTCTTTTATATTGAATTCTGGGCACTCTCCCGGTTCTGTCGCATACAGTACAGGCCTGCATGATGTATTTTACAAGTCGAAGATTGGATATGATTAGATTGGATTATATTCTCAATCACAATTGCAAAACTGTAACGCAAAAACGTTTAGGACCAATGTCATAAATGAATTGTTAGACATACAGTATGACATCATAAATGTCCGTTGTGTTCTTAAATGTCAACTGGGGTAATTACTGACTGGATATGCAAGGGGAATACCGTATTCATATTTATTAAATTGCATTCAACCTCAACCCCAATCTCCTCTCCCACCATTGCTTTCAATTGTCAAGTAGTTCGCTGTAAATTTATTGAACACACGTGTCATTTCAACCATAGAGCACATGATACTGCTATGCATTGGTCATTTGACAGAGGTTGCGGCTCAGCCATCACTCGTCTCATCATTACATGTAGAAGTAATATATTTATAACGCGCGAAACTTCCTGTCTTAACATTAGACTGTATTTATACCGAATCCGAATTTTCGGATCGGAAGGCCTACCGAACCGATCAGAAGAATAGGGACGCTGGCGTTCAGCACATTGGAAATGCTGTCCATCGGATTCGATGTGAATGCAGTTTTGGTCCACATCTAGATCATAGCTTGATTGCAAAGCCATCTACCGTCAAATTTTGTTTGTCCAAAAATGTAATAAATTTTAACTAACATGTTTAGAAAGCTGTGATTGTATACATGGGCCTCCCATTAGGCCAGCGACCATCACACACGGTACCGGCGCCTCACACAATGAACTTAGGCCTATAACTTTATGTTGTAACTTTATTGGTGATTGGTGTTATTTTGTTTCTTCTAGTGAATGAAAAAGAGTGAATCATTGGCGGTCGATTGTCTTGCGAGAGACAAGGATGTATTGATAAGACGGATTTATTATTCATGTTTTGTCTTGTACAAAAATGGTTATTCGCTATCGGGATCTACAGTAGTTTCCGCTGCTAAAGTATAGCCTTCATTTATAAATATACGTTAAATTGATCAATTAAATAAATCTTTGAAAAAAATACGTTTTAAATACTACGTTCATTTGAATGAAACCACGACATTAAATTTATGCACTTAATACGCTTTAACATCTCCATACGCCGCTACCGAACCGATCAGAAGAATAGGGACGCTGGCGTTCTGCACATTGGAAATGCTGTCCATCGGATCCGATGTGAATGCAGTTTTGGTCCATCTAGATCATAGCTCGATTGCAAAGCCAACTACCGTCAAATTTTGTTTGCCCAAAAATGTAATAAATTTTAACTAACATGTTTAGAAAGCTGTGATTGTATACATGGGCCTCCCATTAGGCCAGCGACCATCACACACGGTACCGGCGCCTCACACAATGAACTTAGGCCTATAACTTTATGTTGTAACTTTATTGGTGATTGGTGTTATTTTGTTTCTTCTAGTGAATGAAAAAGAGTGAATCATTGGCGGTCGATTGTCTTGCGAGAGACAAGGATGTATTGATAAGACGGATTTATTATTCATGTTTTGTCTTGTACAAAAATGGTTATTCGCTATCGGGATCTACAGTAGTTTCCGCTGCTAAAGTATAGCCTTCATTTATAAATATACGTTAAATTGATCAATTAAATAAATCTTTGAAAAAAATACGTTTTAAATACTACGTTCATTTGAATGAAACCACGACATTAAATTTATGCACTTAATACGCTTTAACATCTCCATACGCCGTGCTTATTGCAACGACTTGAACATCATCAAAGATGACACTATGTTTTAAGTCTGACCACACTAAAGCAACCTCTTAGTTACCAGGTAAATCAACTTCCATTGCACTGTGTGAGGTAAAGCAACTGTCAATGCACTGTGTGATTATCATTCAATATAAAAAAAAACACTTGCAGAATAGATGGACTAAACCGTAATATTGTGCTAAGAAGTAAATAAGGTCTATAAAAATGTATATAGAGGCCCATCTGACCAGTCATTCGGCTGCCCTGAGATATGACTTATAATTATTGTTTTTCTTCTCCAAATGTATTGCGTACCCAATGCGATATACTTTAATTGATTTATGTAGTTTCCATAGCAATAATCTTTCAATATGTTTTATGCTGTTTTATTGTCTTCTAGTCTATACCCCAGATGGACCTTAATCAGTGCGCTGCATGGTACGACTTCTAGGCCTACGTCTTTCTTAAGTCTGTTATCGTCTCATGCCCTTGGTCAAATTTATATTGTGAATAGCTTTCCAAACGAAGGTTCTATTTGTTGGCAGCATGTGACTTTTAAATGAAATTTTGTTGAATAAATAAATATAGTATAAAAGTGTCAAAATCTACAAGGTATGTATTTTTAAAAATCAAATAGCATATTAACGACGATGACGATCATAATGATAACAGTGCATATCGCCATCTTAGTTCATATTTTTGAAAAGTTATGTTAAACATTTGCGTTGAGGGTGGAAGGCGGTAACTGAAAAAGTTAATGTGATTGGATGTGCAACTTCTAGGCCTAGTTCCATTAAGTCACATCACAATTTCACGCAATGAAAATTGCACTATACATTTTACTGTACAGTACTAATCGTTTAACTTTAATGGTCTCATATTCATCGTTCTTTCATCACATTAATGCACAGTATGGTCTTCATGGAAAACTGTTAGATCGAATTCTTTATTAATGTTAAGTTATCAGCGTTTTTCTCAAAATATATCAGAACGAACTCAATGTGTGTCAATTCGATTACTGACAAAGAAAAGCACAATGAAGATATAACTGCCATGAAAATCTACATTTAAATAAATTACTATGTATTTTTCAATACGTTATTAGCTTGCAATTGAAAATTAGAACAAGAATCTGTGACCAAATCTAATAAATATGTTTTGCTGTTTACTTAGATAACATATAGTGGGATTGAATAGCCTGGTGGTTAACTTGCTTGCCTTCCAATCCCAAAGACCTGGGTTCAATTCCTGTTATATATTACGTATCGTGTGTGTATGTACTGTATGAAAGGAATTGTCATCTACTAGAAAAGTGATATATTCACTATTGACAATCCTTGGCGGATAAGTGTTTAAGCATAAATAAAAAAACATTTTTTTTTAATAGACCTCTATGATATATTTGCAAGGAATTACAGAAATACATTTAAAAAAATTACAAAATAGAGAAATAAAGAGGATAGAGTGTACAGTGTTCAGTGGAAACAGTCTAATAGGCAGGAGGTCAGTGCTAGTGCAATTTGCTTTCGAGAATTCGTAGTGCTTCAACCGACAAGTTAAAAGAGAGTCTGGTGCGGCTAAATGCCTTGAGTGGTGGAACAGATGTAATCACTGAAAAGGTCATTCTTCTATATAAGAAAGCAGCTACTTATTAAGAATGCACTTTAAGCCAGGCTCCGGATGAAAAAAAAATGTCTTGGTTGTAGAACAAAACCACCCTTTTCTGCCTTTCCTGCAGTTTTTAATATTCAAAAATCTATATCTCATGAACTATTCACGAGTTTTTCGTCAAATACTGTATGTCTTAAAAATCAGTTGTACAACATATCAAACATTTTTTACTCTGGAGCCTGGCTTTCAAAACCAGTAATATTGGTCGATAGGATGGCTCTGATCTTTCAACAAAAATTGTGGGATTGGAATATGATATAAACGCTGGTAGTTTATTCAAGTGGCGCAGAAACTGTGGCTTTGCGCAGGGTTGGGAACATAAAGGTTGAGAAGGTATCTTTTCTCATTTCAACCGAACCGAAATACGGGTTTGTTCAGATATAATGTGTTTCATGTTTTATGAAATAGTGAGATTAAATACCAACTGTGTCAGTTGCTTATGAACAATGTAACTTTCAATTTTTATGGCAGTATATCTTTAAATGTATGACTAATAAATTTCTTTTCATTCATTTCATTGCATTTCATCAATGTACATAATGCTGATCACATGCTAGTTTTTGGGCCTCTGTTTAATGTTGATTGTTGTTCATCATAATATAATCCGGTATTGTTATTTATTGAATACATTAGCATGATCTTTCAAACAACTGCTAATTTTGAATACGGTTTTTTTTTATGAAATAGTGAGATTAAATACCAACTGTGTCAGTTGCTTATGAACAATATAACTCTCAATTTTTATGGCAGTATATCTTTAAATGTATGGCTAATAAATTTCTTATTCATTTCATTGCATTTCATCAATGTGCACAATGCTGATCACATGCTAGTTTTTGGGCCTCTATTTAATTTTGATTGTTGTTCATCATAATATAATCCGGTATTGTTATTTATTGAATACATTAGCATGATCTTTCAAACAACTGCTAATTTTGAAAATAAAACTGAATTCAATGCGGAATATGGCGTAGATGTGCATGTTTTATATATTTACTTGCTAACAAGATATATTTTAAGACTCATTGGATTATTTGTTTTTTTAGGATTGGGGAAGGACAGACCTGTCGAAGGAAATATTAACAACATTGCTGTTGAAAGTCCCTAGTCCTCTTTCAGTCATTTATCTCTCACATTTAAGTTTTTCCGCCTCTGGTTCTGTAGAGTTTGGCAACTGAATTGGAAAAAAAAAAACAAAAAAAACAAACTTGGCAACTCATCAAATTCGAAGTGAACTCGTAGGACAACTCTTAAGGAACTAGAAAAGCAATCGGTTCTACTTGTAGCAAGCTCGGAAAGGTAGTCAACTTGGAAGAATTTGTATCAAACTCGCGTTGTGTTCCTTGGTGAAAAACCGCCAACGTTTTCTGAGTTATTTAAAGTTAGGTAGGATATCATGACTACACATTTCCTAAAATTTGATATTTGAACATGTCACCGTCACGAGTTAGAGCTACTACGCTGGCCGAAACGTTTAGATTGTCCACCTCTAGTTGGAGACCTGCTTAAAGTCACTAGTTGAGAACGCGTAGTCAACTCATGATAGCAGGAGAGGAAACCTGTAGAATACTCGGGAACTCGTCGGCTGTTTTCCATCCATGAGTGTTTGCTACGAATCACTGTTTACAGTAAGTCGTATCAATTCTTGTAGTAAACTCGTTTTTGGCTTGAGATAAGTCCTAATTTCGGGAAGAATAATTTCACAATTCTGAAAACTTGTCGGTAACTTGCACGCACCTCGTATACAATTAAAGTTCATATTTCCGATGAGACCACACATTTCTCGAGTTTTTAAATCTTGAAAACTGGGACAGAGACAACATAAATGTGAGAGCTATTCAAAGCATGGGGGAATAAGTGTTTAAAGTAACAGTCCTACGTGTTTATGTAATTGATATCATGCATTTATCTACCCAGTAAGGGTGAGCCTGTAATCTACCCTTTAGGGTGAGCCTATTCATCTGCCCATTTAGGGTGAGCCTATTATATAGGAGATAGGAACTCTAGGTCAGCCTATATCCATCCGCCCTCTATTGTTGAGCCTGTAATGTACCCTTTAGGGTGAGCCTATTCATCTGCTCATGCCGAATTGTACTCATCCTCATGTACTTGTTCTAGAAACAGACCCACGCTCACCTTTGGATACTGAAAGCGGCCAGTATACTGTAAAACCTCGAATTGAAGCCCTGGGCTTTTTCTTTTCTTCTTTTTTTTTTTTTTTGTTGCGAACTTTACTTCTTTTTTTTTTTTTTTTTTTGTTGCGAACTTTAATGGGCTTCTTTTCGAGGCTACATTTCAAAATGATTGCTGTAAATTTTGTGAATTTTGTACTATGAAATAATAAACAAGGCCACTGTAACATCAATCTGTATCATAGAGTGTATTTAACTAACATTAAATCAAATAACTACTGTATAACCAAGCTTGTTTTTAACTTATTTTGTTTTTTGAAATTCATATACAGTGTTGTACTGAACTATCTCGAAAAGAAGCCTATGCTATCTTGAAAAGAACCCATATGGCTAATTTTGCAAACTAAATAGGGGCTTCAATTCGAGATAGCCTTCATCTCAATATTAAGCCCATTGGGCTTCAATTCGGGGTTTTTATATTACATGAACATGTTGGACTGGTAGTAAATTATAAAGTATTAAGCTCAGGTGAACTATTTTAGTTACTTAATCGAATTACTATATTATTAGAGTTATTTAGTGGTGAAAATCAAGTTTATCAAATCTAGGCCTAATGATATTTGAAACGCAAATCACTCAAAACGGCCTTTTCAACGCTGACTTCATCTTCTTGGTTATTTACAATACAGTATACTGTAATTATCATAAATATGAAAAAGCGTTTAGGGAGATATTGAGGTTCCGCAACCTTGGGCCAAATTTACTAGGGCTTCCGTCGAGATTGAATTCTCTGCGCTAGGGCAAAATTTACTATGGATTCAGGCTCATGGGTTGACGAAATAAATTATCGAAAAACAATTATCGAATACAGATTATTAGGGCCCGACACTCAGGGCCTAGGCCCTGGTTTGGGCACCTATATTCACTACCGTATGAGGTATGAATAACAACAACTAAGTTGTGACGTATTCTTTATTTCCCAAGGTTACGAAAACTCCATATTTAATCTGTTCACACAGATTGTTGTTTATGTTGACATGATATAACCAGTTATATTACAACATTTTTTAGACATATGCCCATTTTATTTAATATCAATTTCTAATAGGCCTATACAAGTGTATAATTATATATATATTAGCATAGTTAATGTATTAATAATGCTAAATATTTCGATATGATGTATTAAAAACTTCATTATGGGTGCTGACTTCATGATAATTAAGTTTTATTGATAGTTATTAGCACAGCAACCTCATCGTTTGGTTAATTTAGCAGTGGTGGCTCTGGGATATACAATCAGAAAGGGCGTGAGGAGCAAGTATGTTGCAGTCAATCAATCAATCAATTATCTATGGTTTATACAGTATTAACACTCAATTAGTTAATAAAATCAACCGATATAGATGTCGTATGCCTACTGTACATTGATGGATGGCATACCATACTTAAAAACATCGCCACCAAGTAGCAATTTGGAGATGCTGATTACTGTATTCAATTCATTTGAGAAGGGTAGCTGTGACAATGAATGGCGGTGCAAAGCTTAGAGCCAAACCCCACATCGTGGTTTGATACTACGACAAGGTTTTCGAACTAAACGTATTATTTTGCCTATTCAACACAAAGTTATTGTGGCTGCATTCTCTAAGTTAGTGGTCTAAGTACAGTTGTGGGCATCGCAAACCATCATAATCTCTCCTTCGTAACCTCCTTCTTCAAGGGATTTCATTCTGGGACCCTGATCGAAGCTCTAATAAAAGGTACAGGAGCTTATATCTGTCTACGCGCTATCGCTTAGACGAGCTATATCATAAACAGGATTAGAAACAGCTACATCACTTGATATATCCGGATCCTTGGCGTAATGGTAGCTAGCTTGGTTCTCTGTGTGCTCTCTCTGCATTACTCTTTTTGTGTATTTATGACGTGTTGCTAATATGCCACCGGACACTAATATCAGACATAAAAGTATTACCGTAAAAGATATGAATAATTTCGACACAACGTCCAGTCCGTCATCTCCAGCCTGGACAACTGCTTTCGGCAGGGGCACATCGTTGTCTGGCGAGATCTTACCTGTTAATACAGGAGAATGAGTGAAGTGAAAATTATTATAATTAAGCTATATAAAGGCAATCCAAAATATGTTCATTATAAGTTAAAGAACAGGTTTCGCTGCACTTTGTCAGCTAGAATAATGTGTATGTGGCTCCAGGTGTATACATAGTCGACAAGCTAATCATTGGTCTAACTCGCGCTCTATCAATGCTTGAATGAGCCGCTCTCAACTAAGATTAGCACCAGACCTAATTTTTTGTTTGCTAAGAATCTTAAAAATATGATACGATACTCCTTTATTTTCATTTTAACAACATGGTAAAGAATCGCGGTTAATCGAGAGTACACATATTACCCATAGTATCAATTGATGAGAATCTCCATTCAGTAAAAAAGGTAGACTGTTTCATAAAATATCAAATGACAAGAATCTGTTTTAGATGTTATAACACAAATAATGATATTTTTTTTTTATTAGAGCAATGGAAAGCATATTTCCATTCATCGAATGGAACAGTCAATCTTTCAACTCGTAAAAATATTCTTCTCATTGCTCTCATAAACATTTATTATCTGTATAATATTTATGAACTTATTATAGGGCTAATAGTAATATTAACTATAATAATTGTTCATTGAAAAATTATTTTTCCCTAACCACAGTAATTACCTGTACAGGCACCAGTGTTAATAATGACGTCATCCAAAGCAATGTAGCCAACTTGCCCAAATCCGACAACTCCTTCAAACATAATCTGCAACGACATACAATAAAACTCATAAAGAAACTTGCATTGCTTGGTTTTTCAACAAAAGAAACCCATTAACATTATTGCTGCCTAGCATTTCAATTGTAATATGGAAAATAGCCAATATACTGTAGGTCTACGATGCATAGATGGGAGGAAATCTTAGAATTTGCAAGGATGGCCTACAACATAGGGTTGTGAATAAAATAAATACTAACCTTTGACATGCCTTGGTCAACTGGTAATTTGAACTGGCAACTCTCCCAACCATTCTTGGTTTCTTTGTACGGAACAGTTCCTATTAGACGGAGAGCGTCTTTTTTATCCAAAGAGTAAATGTTAAGTTGTTGCTGTACATCTCCTACCTTAATATATTTGAAAGATAAACACCGTTGCGTGCCGTTAGATGTCGTAGTGCTGGTGGCAAGGTTGGCTTTATCACCTTTCTTTCTCCCAGCCATAGTGATGTAGGCAAAACTTTTTTGACCTAGAAATGATAATATGCAACAGAATAATAGGCCTAAATAACGACGGCAACAACAACACCACCTCTTAGGCAATGCTGAATCCTTTCAGAAAGATTAATTCAGATGCATTGATCAGTTTTTGAGATACCTAGGTTTCGGACGTTCCCTATAATTGATGTACACCTAAAACTGTAGGCAGGAGGCTGCTAACACACACACACGCAGGCAAACACACAAAGAAATTTGTATGAACATTTAACCTCATTGGCGGAGGTAATTTTAAATAAAATACACATGGAAAACAAGAATAAAATCATAATAAAAAAAAAACAATATTTAGTAAAGAAAAACTCATAGAAATTAACTTGACAGTAATAGCTGCAATGGTAATAGTGAGGGAGTTATGAGGACTCGTAAACATTGTGCACTACAGTATATAACCAATCCTGCGTAGGTCAGTGTATTTTTAGTTCCTCTAACTTGAGTGATATGGTAATTCAATGATTAAGAACGAAAATTTGTTTTGGAAAAAGATCCAAGCATGGAAAGTGACAAAGTGCCGGTCAGAATAAAACCCTGTGCAAACAGATAGGAAAAACAAATGGAAGAAAGTACAAACCTCCAACTACACATAATTCTTCCCCTGTGTAACCTTAAATTGTCTTCGTATCCACATTTCCATTTGGATGGTCCTCAAGTCCCCACCCTACTCCGGATAGTCACAATAATTTATAATTTCTTCATTCAACCATAACAAACAATTTTGCAAAGTTTCATTTCGATCCATTGATAAGTATTTAGGATATCTGGTCTGGGACGTTTTCATTTCAATTGGATGGTTGAGACATTAAGGTCTGGGACTTCAGCACTTTATCGTCACTTTATTCACACCTGAATTTGCATCGTCACCAACATTTAATAGTTTCTTTATTGTAATTTGTTTAAACTTTCTAGAAAGTTTCATTCATATCAGTTGCTCAGTTATTGGGATATCTGACCCAAGACGTTTCCCTTTGATTGGTACTCATATCCACACCTTACTCCGGATTGTCACCAAAATTTAATAATTTTTTGATTGGATAACGACAAATTATTCTTAAAAGTTTCATTTCGATCTATTGATATGTTTTTTGAGATTCACACCTGAATATGGATCGTCATAAAAATATTATAATTTCTTTCTTGTAACATGGTTAAACTTTCCCGGAAGTTTTATTTATTTATTCTTTATTTTGCCAATAAAACAATATACACATCAAAATCCAAGATGGCAAGGAATGACCACAGTAATAGAAAATTTGGCTCTCAAGCTGGTCATTCCGTCTTAGAAAATAAATAAAAATACAAAAATATAACTTACTTAACTACAAAAGATTTGCAAGAGTTAAAATTTGATTAAGTAATGAAGAAGACCAAATATATGAAGCAAATACAAGATAGCCAAGAATATAGATTACAAAAATAATAAATTATTATTACAATTAATCATGAATTATCATTAATTATAATTATTCTATTTACAATTAAAGTTGTTTAAAATTGCAAAACTTGTTAAGCAAAAAATTGATTTATATAAAAATATATAATTATTATAATATTCATCCACATTCCCGGATCACTAAAATTTCATCTGCTATTAAAATTAGCTCATTTCATTGGTTAGTTTGATAGTTATTGCTTGCCAGCTGTCTTCAGCTGAACTACAACTGGGACTTGATTTAGTTGTAGCAAAGATACTAGAAATACAAGATAGAGCACTCGCATAGCAAAAATGAGACGGAAATTGGTCCAGACGTACGCGGCGCCGTTCTCTTTTTATAATGCAAGTTTTCTATACTTGGTCCAGACGTACAGGGTGCCCTTCTGTTGCTACAGTAGGTACATCCAGATGCACATGGCGCCCTTCTTTCTCTACTACTGGAGGAAAACTTTATTACTAATCAGTCCGGTCATACGATTTTGAACCTGTCATTTTATTGTTTTGATTTATTTATGCCTACTTGTTTGTATCTTATGCATAATGGCAACGATTTCAACCTCCACAAAAGGAGGTTATGTATTCACAGTTATGTAACGCTGGCAGAAGTTTTTTAGATCCAGCTGTACGCGGTGCCCCATTGCTTGTATTCCCACCATGCATTTCGGTGGAACAGTTCTTTTCTGTGGAGAACTTTAGTCGAAACTTTTACTACGATGTTTGTGCATACAAATTGATGTTTAAGTTGCAACTAAGACTAAATGAAGTTCTAATTTGAAGTTCGAATAAAGTTCATTTTAAGAATATGGGCGCGAGTTCAGATGTATTAACGATGGCCTCTTTACCACAACTAGGCATATTCCAATCAATATTGAAGTCGCCCAGTAAGGTGTAGCCATCATATTTGAATAGGTAACCCTGGATAATGGTGCAGGCATTTTGAAACGTTTCCATATATTAGGCCGGAGATCCAGGAGGCCTACATTGAAGTAAAAAAAGCCATTTGGTATCCTTACAGGTCACAACCACGGAGAGCAATTCAATTCCAAACTTCTGAAAAGATAAGGCTTCAGAAAGTGCGAGAGAATCATTTGCTATAATCGTCACTCCTCCACCAATAGTATTAGTTACACGATCAAGACGAAGAGACGTGTACCCTTTTAAATTTGACAGCATATGCATATCCTTAGAAGAAAACCATGTTTCGGTATTAAATACAAGGTTGGCTCTGGAGCTATCAATATATGCGATCAAACTTCATAACAATATCCATGCAGTCAAATACGGTATCAACTGTAAAGAAATATTGTTAGCACAGCGTTCTAGAAAAACGTTATAGATGGTTTTATAGCCCCAAAATTTCTTGACGAAACTGCAATAGCAGTTTTAAAAACAAATAGTCCATACAGCATACGGAAAAAGAAAACAACACCGACTTTGAAAGGTAAATCTTATCATTATTATTTACATTATAATTATTGTTACTACCATCATCATCACCCTCTCCAAGAAAACATGCATATATCTTATGGCTACGGAAAATATGTGCAATAATCAACACTTACGTGCACTGATTTCCGAGTAATTTGGAATATCAGGCTGACCTTCTGAGATATTAGATAATTTCCAGTCTAGTACGTCACTTAAGTCCTGAGAGAACCCACATTGTGTTATACCAGTCTCAAAGTCACAGGATAACAATGTTACTGTTGGATTGTCCTTTGTTTCTGACTGAAAGCAATAGTGAGACTCCAGCTTGATATCATCTATTGCAATATCCCCAAGATGTCCGTCTCCTATAACACCTTCAAAAATTAGCTTTGAAGAAAAAAAAACCAAATTTATTGAAACTGTATATCAACAAGTTGATTGTCAAACGCAGCCATAATTAGTAGTGATAATCAGAATCGCTGTCATTGGTTGGCTGAAATGCAAGTTACCATAGCGCACCATCTTTTGTGTGAGACGTTTCAGACGTTGGTCCAGTGTGCATTATGAATGTGGATTTTCTCCAGGTGTACTACCGAATCACCACCAGAAGGACCCTACTCAAAATAAGTCTTCAAAAATAAAAATAAGTCTTCAGACTTTCGCAAATTATTGTTGGTGTTTATAAATCCATCCATTCATTGTACCTGTATTTATTAATACAGTAGAACCCCTCCTTTGGGACACACCTATTAAGGGGACACATTTTCGACCACGAACCGATGGAAAGTATAACATTTAACACTACTTCCAACCCATATTCGGGGGTCCCGAATGTGTACCCTTAATAGGGGTTCTACTGTATATATTACCTGTATTAGTGTCTCAATAAATTCGTCTGTATCGTCATTTTTATTAATCGGGAGCCAAGCTTCGATCCATCGGTCACCCTGGTCACCATCCATCATCCACAACTGTTTACTAGTCCCTGTGCCATCTAATCGTCGGTACAGAATTAACTTCCCTACGTGCTCCCCTTTCATATGATACCAGAACTTTAAACACAGTAAGTGGTTAGCGCTTTCGACGAGCGGGGACACCACTCTGGCTCGTTCATTTGGACGGCGTGGACTTGAAGCTTCGACATAAAGATACTGCCCTAAGATAATAGTTGTATTTTATAAGAATACATGATGATGATTTTAAAATAAGCTAATATGAACGCACGATTAAAATTCACTCTATACTAGGACAAATAAATAAATATATGTAGCTTTTTCCTTTTTCAATTTTGAGCAATTTTAGAAATACTGTACCCTTGCGACTATTTCTTTGTGTTTACATCAGAACACAACGGTCTGGGGCATTTCATAGAGTGCATTACTGTGAACTAAAGAGTGAAGGACAGTAGACGTAATTATAAATTTGATCATTAACAGCATAAATAAACTGAATAATACAATGTACCTTTGGTATTGCCATACGTGTGATCTGCAGAAGGTCCTGTTCCTGTGGAGTCAGTTGAACCCTTGCGCAACTGCCAATCAAAGTCATCACTTTTCGACTGTGTGAAACCACACATAGATGCGTTGAGCTTGCCCTCAAAGTCACAGTTCATCGAAATGTTTGTAACGGGTAATAATATCACTGTATAATATACATTTTTATATATTATAATTTTAGAAGTGTTGTCTTTCGTCATTATCATATATTTAACCATGGAGGAATTAGTTTTATAGACTAAACTAATTCCTTCATGATTTAACTACCATTGATTATATAAAATCAACCATTGATCATGACATCATCATCATCACTATCGTTAATGTCATCACCACATACAGTATTACATCACCAATTGTAAACTAATATATCTTAGTTTTAACTAAGCTACCTCTATTAATAAATAATAATAATAATAATAATGAGTCAGAGTCAGAGTGAGTCTCATATAGGCCTGAAAAATATGATCTTGAGTGTTGACAAGGACCTTATTGTCATAAAATAAGAATTATATAGCCCTGGTTGATTATTGAATTAATGATTGTACAAACAGCGATCATCAACAAATACTGTATACATGATGTGATTCATCTCCCTAAAGGTATGTTCACACACACTGTGTAAGACTGCTGTCGCTTCCGGCGTAAGCTAATCCACGGATTAAGATTCCGAAGTGTTCACACAAACGGTGTTCGCTATATTAACGCTAGCGTTAAACTAGTAGTAATGCCTATGGGGGAATAGTTTTCAGTTTTAAATAATGTAAGGTTTCTTAACTGTAGTAAAATGTTTACAGTGCATCATTGAAACTTTTAAATCTGTGAATTGTTCGAAGTGAACTTTATGATTAATGTATTTTAAATGAACAATTGTACTTATGATTTTTCAGCTAGTATTGTGGAATATTTGCTGGTGTTGCAGGTTTTAAAAGACAGTTAGGTTAAAATATATTACAAAACACAATCAACAAATCATATACATTGTAAACTACTGTAAGTAAAATTCAATAGAAAAAGTACCCCTTTACCATTTCATTAATAGCGAGCACAGGAAAGCGATCAAAGTAACTAATCCATTGCAATCGTGATTGGTCAATCTCTTGAAATGAGGTCAAACCATTCAAGCGTTAATGACGCCACGAAGGTGGCATTGTGAGGTGGCGTAACGCTACTGCCTAGTTCACACACAAAGGTGTATGCTAGCCTTACGCCGTGTGTGTGAACATACCCTTAGGCTATGTTCACACACAGCGTAAGGCTGGCTTAAGCATGGCGTAGCGTACGCCTTTGTGTGTGAACTAGGCAGTGGCGTTGTTAAAGCCACTCACTACGCCACGTCCTTGGCGTTATCAACGCTACCTGCAAACCCCAGATTAGCTAACGTTACTGAGCTAACGCCAGTGATGCTTGAATGATTTTGACCTCAGGTCAAGAGAATGACCAATCACAATTAGCTTAGCTTAGCTCCGTTAGAACTGAAAACACGCGAACAGTTCACAGTGTTCTTCTTCGAGGGATTTTATTTTGAATGTGTAGGCCTATTGTTTGGATAAGAAAATCATACAGAATGTCGGCTCCTGCTCATTCCTCTTGGATTAAATACCAAAGAAGATACATCCTTAGTTACTCACGGCGAAGTTGTCTACGGCGAATTGACTTGATATACTTGACCAAAACCAAGCACGGTTTCCGTGTCTAGGCCTACATTATTTAACTCATGAGCTACACTTTCTTCAACAAAAAGAAATAAAAACGGCAAAAGCGAAGACAATAAAATGTTAGGCAACATAATCGATCGAAACAGCGTGTACAACAATCATGAAAGCATAAATAATAACAATGCGAGTACTAGTCTTCCCACCATCATGTACCGGAGGAGGCTTCTGACGCACTTCCGTTTTTAACGATGGATATTAATAGCGAATGCCGTTCGTGTGAACACCTTGGAATTTTAATCTGTGGATTAGCTTACGCCTTGCGTAAGCCACGCCAGGCCGTTTGTCAGAGTGTTTGACCTTCTTAGTTACACTGTGTAAATAATCAATGACAGTTAAGTGATAAAAAGATTTATTACACACATTCTCCACCAAAGGTTCCACTGTAAAGCAGCCTTCAAGGAGATCAGTTGTTTAATGGGTACTGAAACTATATTAAACATGTCAAACACTAATTCGTTTTCACCAGACCAGTCAGGTATAGAATGGTCAGCATAAGGTCTTGTACACCTAATGTACTGAGTTTGGCATCCTTCATTTACACCAGCTGTTAAGCTCAACGTTTCGTTGTATAATATGGTTCTCACCCATATAACAATTTACGTTACAACAACTTTACAGTTTGGTGTACAAAAACATGTTTTTGTAGAACCATAAATGTGTATTTGAAATGTAATTTCACAACTACATAACATTGCAACTGCAACGTTGTTGCGACGTTTTACTAGCGTAATTTTCAAACACAAAGACCGGAGATAGTATTATATCATGGAGGTATTATTGAGAAGGAGATCACTCTGCAAAGCCACGTGCATGCAGCGCTATGCAAATGAACCAAGATAAAAGTTGCCGCAGCGCGTAAAGAACGTTTGCGCGATACCTTTGAAGTCCCATGTGTTCCCTACCATCAAATTTTCTACATACTGTCAATCACTATGGCTGCGCAATCTTTTCTATTTTGAAGCTGATACATTTATCTCTCATAAAATATCAAACATATTAATATTTTCCTCCAAGAAAAGTTTCGAATTTAATGGAACATTTACATGACCTATAAAAGTATAGTATA